>NC_034593.1:99215377-99271520 GCF_900095145.1 Mus pahari | reverse complement strand
GGGAGATGAAGATTGAAGCTTGCTGAATAAACTTGCTGAATGAACTGGTGGTTGTGTCTTCCTTGCTGGTCAAGTGGGCGCAACAGAAAAATATTTGAAAATATATAATCTCTTACCCTCAATGATACAAAAAATCTTATATAGACGTTTATCCAGATTGTATTTACACATTTTGTTTCTATATGAATTACATGCCCACTTTTTTTTTATCCTGTGGTTTAATTACTGACATATAAGATGTACTCATCACTTTTGCGTTACAGTTGCAAAACACTTGACAGAAGCTAATTGAGGGAAGAAAGACCTATTTTAGCCCTGGTTTCTGCCCATTTCTGCAGCCCTGGCACAGTGGATTTGCTAGGTTCATAGGAGTTGGATTCACATGGCAGTCTGAGATATCAGAAAATGGACAGAACAAAGTAGCCTAAGGCTCAACCCCCACTCCTTACAGTATGCTGCTAGTAAGTCCCACCTTCTAAAGGATTGATGGACTCCCCAACACCTACCAATCCAAATTCAGGCAGGAAAAAACCAAGGGCCTCCATCTAGGAAACTAGTTCCTCAAATGTTACCCTGAGGAAGGAAATTTAAATGCACAAACTTTCTACTTGTGGTTCATATAGGATCATAGCCAGCTCAGGATATAATATGCCTTCAGTCCCTAACGTCTTAATAATGTCACAAGTGTTCAATGCCTTTTCTGAGAGCAAGGGAAACTTTTATCTATGAACTCTTGTATTCTTTTCAGTTACATACTTCTAGTACATAGTGGTACATGAGGAGTATCTTCCATTCCAAAAAGATTGGTATGAGTATAACAAGGGAGAGCAAGACTGAACCCCAATACAGCACACTTTTAAGTCTTGCATCTTCATGCACAGGTTCCGGATCTTATAGTGTCATGACAGGCTTAGTCAGCTCCATTTTTATGGCTCTGCCACTTGTAGCAAGCACACAGGGACTCTCTAGCTTCCTAGAAGCCAATCTTTTAGCAACCTTCAGATGAAGATGTAGAACTTTCAGCTCCTCTTGCACCATGCCTTCCTGGATGCTGCCATGCTCCTGTCTTGATAATAATGGACTGAACCTCTGAACCTATAAGCTAGCCCTAATTAAATGCTGTCCTTATAAGAGTTGCCTTGGTTATGATGTCTGTTCACATCAGTAAAAGCCTAATAAGACAATCAATCAATAAATAAATGAATACATATGTATGTATAATCATATGATAATATTATTTATTTATTCAAATATGTAGCCAGAAATCATTGGATCATGGTTATAGTGACTTCTGACAACTTGCATACTTATGAAAACACTTTCTTATGTTGACCTTTTTTGAGATGTGAACCTCTCTTTTTTGTTATGTAATTTTTTTATTTTACTTATTCACTGCCCCCCTCCCGGTCACTCCTACCACCATCCTTCCTCCACCCACCATCCCCCACCTCTATCCCTCACCCCCCATCCTTTTCTTCTCTGAGTGGGTGGGAACCCTCCAGGTATCCCCTTACCTGGGCACTTCAAGTTTCTGCAAGGCTAGGCACTTCTTCACATATTGAGACCAACCATGGCAGCCCAGCTAGTAGAACATGTAGGCAACAGCTTTTGGGAAAATCCCTGTTCCAGTTGGTGAATCTCTCATTTTAAATGAGAGACTGTCAAATGAGCTTGCATTTTTTTTTTATATTCAGAAACTTTTCATGAGGGAAAGCTTGCCTTCAAGGATTTTTTTTTCTATTGCCCTCCTACAAAGTGTACCATCTCTTTTCAACAGCACCAAGTTTTTTAATAGTAACTGTCATTCTGTCCACACAAGTAAGTATACTACTTCTCTGGTAATGTCATGCTTGTAAAATCCTGTTTTGCTTTTCCCCACATTTTTCCCAGTAACCCTGGATAAGGCAATGTATTAGTCACCTTTTATGTTGCTATGACAAAATACTATAATGAAAATTCTTAGACAGAAGAATTAAAGAATTTATTTTCCCTTAAATTTTCAGAAAAAAATAGAGTCCAGAATTGCAGGAAACCATGGCAACCTTAAGTCAGGGAAAACATGGCAGCAGAAGTAAGAAGCTGGCTGATCACAGACAGGAAGCAGAGAAAACAGTAAGTGAGATGATGATCTCTAACCTCAAAACCTACCCTTAGTGGAACTTTTCAAGGCTCTGCCTCTTAAACATTTCATAACATTCTCAAAGAGCAGAGTCAACTGTGGACCAAGTGCTCAAATACCTGAGTGATTTCTTGAAATTTCTTCCAACAAATGAGCTAGTCAATTACTCTTTAAAAAATTCATCATGATCAGATTAATGATCTAAAGAGCCCCATATCCCCTAAAGAAATAAAAACAATCATTAATAGTCTCCAAACCAAAAAAAGCCAGAGCCAGATGGGTTTAGCACAGAGTTCTATCAGACCTTCAAAGAAGACCTATTTCCAATACTCCTCAAACTATTCCACAAAATAGAAACAGAAGGTACTCTACCCCATTCATTCAATGATGCCACAAGTACTCTGATACATAAACCACACAAAAATCCATCAAAGAAAGAGAACTTCAGACCAATTTCCCTTATGAATATCGATGCAAAAACACTCAATAAAATTCTGGCAAACCCAATCCAAGAACACATCAAAATGATCATCCATCATGATCAAGTAGGCTTCATCCCAGGAATGCAGGGATAGTTNAANATATGGAAATCCATCAACGTAATCCACTATATAAACAAACTCAAAGACAAAAACCACATGATCATCTCATTAGATGCTGAGAAACCATTTAAAGTCCAACACCCATTCATGGTAAAAGTCTTGGAAAGATTAGGAATTCAAGGTCCATACCTCAACATAATAAAAGCAATATACAGAAAACCAGTAGCCAACATCAAACTAAATGGTGAGAAACTGGAAGGAATCTCACTAAAATCATGGACTACACAAGGCTGCCCACTCTCTCCCTACCTATTCAATATAGTACTTGAAGTCCTAGCCAGAGCAATTAGACAACAAAAGGAGATCAAAGGAATACAAATTGGAAAGGAAGAAGTCAAAATATCACTATTTGCAGATGATATGATAGTATATATAAGTGACCCTAAAAATTCCACCAGAGAACTCCTAAACCTGATAAACAACTTCGATGCATTAGCTGGATATAAAATTAACTCAAACAAACACTGTCCTTTTTCTACACAAAGGATAAACAGACTGAGAAATAAATTAGGGAAATAACAACCTTCAAAATAGTCACAAATAATATAAAATACCCTGGTGTGACTCTAACTAAGGAAGTGAAAGATCTGTATGATAAGAACTTCAGGTCTCTGAAGAAAGAAATCAGTGAAGATCTCAGAAGACTGAAAGAAATCCCATGCTCATGGTTTGGCAGGATTAATATAGTCAAAATGACTATCCTGCTGAAAGCAATCTACAGATTCAATGCAGACCCTATCAAAGTTCCAACTCAATTCTTCACTGAGTTAGAAAGGGTAATTTGCAAATTCATCTGGAATAACAAAAATCCTAGGATAGCAAAAACCATTCTCAACAATAAAAGATCCTCTGGTGGAATCACCAACCCTGACCTCAAGCTGTACTACAGAGCAATTGTGATAAAAAACAAAAAAACAAACAAACAAACAAACAAAAAAACCTGAATGGTACTGGTACGGTGACAGACAGGTAGATCAATGGAACAGAATTGAAGATCCAGAAATGAACCCACACACCTATGGTCACTTGATCTTTGACAAAGGAGCTAAAACCATCCAGTGGAAAAAGGACAGTATTTTCAACAAATGGTGCTAGCTCAACTGGTGGTTATCATGGAGAAGAATGCGAATTGATCCATTCTTATCTCCTTGTACTAATCTCAAGTCCAAGTGGATCAAGGAACTCCACATAAACCAGAGACACTGAAACTTATAGAGGAAAAAGTGGGGAAGAGCCTCGAAGATATGGGCACAGGGAAAAGATTCCTGAACAGAACACCAATGCCTTGTGCTGTAAGATCAAGAATAGACAATTGGGACCTCATAAAATTGTTAAGCTTCTGTAAGGCACAGGACACTGTCAATAAGACCAAAAGGCAACCAACAGTTTGGGAAAAGATTTTCACCAATCCTAAATCCGATAGGTGGCTAATATCCAATATATATATAAAGAACTCAAGAAGTTGGACTCCAGAAAACTAAATAACCCTATTAAAAAATGGGGTACAGAGCTAAACAAGAATTCTCAACTGAGAAATACCAAATGGCTGAGAAGCACTTAAAAAAAATGTTCAACATCCTTAATCATCAGGGAAATCCAAATCAAAACAACCCTGAGATTCCACCTCATACCAGTCAGAATGTCTAAGATAAAAAACTCAGGTGACAGCAGATTCTGGCAAAGATGTGGAGAAAGAGGAACACTCCTCCATTGTTGGTGGGATTGCAAGCTAGTACAACCATTCTGAAAATCAGTTTGGCGGTTCCTCAGAAAATTGGACATAGTTCTACCAGAAGATCCAGCAATAGACTCCTGGGCATATACCCAGAAGATGCTCCAACATGTAATAAGGACGCATGCTCCACTATGTTCATAGCAGCCTTATTTATAATAGCCAGAAGCTGGAAAGAACCTAGATGTTCCCCAACAGAGGAATGGATACAGAAAATATGGTACATTTACAAAATGGAGTACTACTCAGCTATTAAAAACAATGAATTTATGAAATTCTTAGATAAATGGAGGGATCTGGAGGATATCATCTTCATTGAGATAACCCAATCACAAAAGAACACACATGATATGCGTTCACTGATAAGTGCATATTAGCCCAGAAGCTCAGAATCCTTTTTAGAAGGGGGAACAAAATACCCATGGAAGGAGTTACAGAGACAAAGTTCAGAGCAGAGCCTGAAGGAACAACCATCCAGAAACTGCCCCACCTGGGGATCCATCCCATAAACAACCACCAAACCTAGACACTAGGCAGATGCCAACAACAGCTTGCTTACAGGAGCCTGATATAGCCGTCTCCTGAGAGGCTCTGCCAGTGCCTGACAAATACAGAAGTAGATGCTCACTGTCATCCATTGGGCAGGGCACAAGGTCCCCAATGAAGGAGCCAGAGAAAGTACCCAGGGAGCTGAAGGGATCTGAATCCCCATAGGAGGAACATCAATATGAACTAACCAAGTAACCCCAGAACTCCTTGGAACTATACCACCAATCAAAGAAAACACGTGGTGGAACTTGTGACTCTAGCTGTATATGTAGCAGAGGATGTCCTAGTCGGTCATCAATAGGAGGAGAGACCCTTGGTCCTGTGAATGCTCTATGCCCCAATATAGGGAAATACAAGGACCAGGAATGGGAGTGGGTGGGTTGGGGACAGGGTGAGAGGGGATGGGATAGGAGATTTTTGGAGGGGAAACCAAGAAAGAGGATAACATTTGAAATGTAAATGAAGAAAATCTAATATTTATTTTTAATTCATGTGTATAGGTGTTTTACCACATGTGTATCTGTACATTGGGTCTGTAGCTAGTGTCTGTGGCATCCGGAAGGAAGCATTGAGTGCCCCAGACCTATAGTTTTAGACAGTGATAAGCAACCATATGTGCCCTGGAACCTGAACCCAGGTCATCTTGAAGATCACTGCACTTAACCATTGAGACTTCTTTCTTCTTAGTCCAATTAGTCATTACTCTTGCATTCACTCTCACTCAAAATGTCAGGATAAAATTGAAGTATAGTCATATCATTTTCCATAATATAAGAAGAATTTTCTACAGGCCATCTTCAAGAAGAAAACTTGCTCCTGTCTGAAATTGAATAAATTTGATCTTTACAGTTCATATTTCTCTTAGAACTCTTATCTCTCAAATTCCTAAGAATTCTCCATTAAACAGACCATGTAGTATCCTAAAGCTGTTCTCATGTGCATCTCCAAACTCATTCAAACTCCTACCACAAATCATTTCCAAGTGGCAAACAGCTACAGTTGGGATCTTCCCAGTGATACTCCCTCCACTCCTTCATCTCAGCTTTCTACGATTTGCTTTTCCTCTTGATAGGATAAAATAATTGACAGAAACAATGTTACGTTCATGGTTTCAGAGTGAGAAGACATGATGCTGAGAATACATGATTGGGCTTCATCACATTGTGGCATACAAGAAGCCATGAACACAGAGCAAAGCCAGGAGTGCTATCATCATCTTATACTCACCTCTAGTCATCTACTTTTGTTAACAAGCTCCACTTCTGTCTGAGTTAGTGTTTCCATTGCTGCAAAGAAACACCATGAGCAAGGAAATTCTTATAAAGGCAAACATTTAATTGGAGCTGGCTTACAAGTTCAGAGTTTCGGTCTATTTTCATCAAAGCAGAAGCATGGCAGTATCGAGGCAGGCATGGTGCAGGAGGAGCTGAGAGTTCTACATCTTCATCTGAAGGCTGGCTTCTAGGCAGCTAGGACCAGGGTCTCAAAGCCCACCCCCACAATGACACACCTACTCCAACAAGGCCACACCTCCAAGTAGAGTTACTCCCTAAGCCAAGCATATTCAAACCACCACAACCTCCACTGGAAAAAATAATACTTATTGATTGATGACTCAGAGTATATACAGTACCTACTGGAACATATTACTCCATTTCTGCAGCACAGCCAGTCAAAAATAGGCATCTAGACTTACGAGGTCATCTGCTTTCACTTATGGTAGTACAAATATATCATATTCACACAGATTATTGTTATACCTAATTTGTTAGCAAATTCATTGCTTGGTTAGCAATAATCCCCCTATGGACTGAGAGTAAGATATTCTGTAAATCTATTAAATGGTGATTCTTGGCAGAAGTACTACGAGCACAAAGAAAAACAATATCTAGATTAGAGTAATCTGAATTCCAAAACAAATAAGCTCTGCCTTCCATGATAGAAATGATCCAATATAAACAGAGAACAAGGTAATTATCCTTAGGCATAGCGCCACATTCAGCACTCAAGGTTCTACTATTCATAGGTTGGACAAAGCCATAGCCCCTGGTTAGATCAGACTTAAAGAATCAAATTTTGGGTACCAGAGCCCATGCTTAGTAATCCAGATAGTCAAGCTTTTATTAGAAATCTAGAGCCACTCTGATTATTTTGTATAAGAAATTTATTACAAAATTAGAACACTATATAATCGTGCAAAATTCTACAGAAGATTGAAAATTAGAGTGTTGAAGGAGAGGAAAGGGAGTTACTGGCCAGTTCTCTTGAAACACTGGCTTTCAGGGAAAGGTGTGGGGCTAATAAGACTAGAAAGATCCCTTAATAAGGCTATGATGTCTATCTTTGTGGATCCACAACTGGTTGTGGATCTGGTTTCTGAACCCATGAGTCAAGTCAATTAGCCATACAAAAGAGCTAGAGAGAGAGAAGGAGGGAGGGAGGGAGAGAGAGAGAGAGAGAGAGAGAGAGAGAGAGAGAGAGAGAGAGAGAGAGAGAGAGAGAGAGATTGATTACAGGCTAGAATGATCACTTTTAATCCTGTCCCCTTTCCATACACGTGGCTGTAAAGACTTCTGTGATGACAGCTTTACCTCAGTTTTCCAAAACCCTATTTTAACATCTCTACTCAGGAGTCATAAAGCTGATGCAATTCTGAAAAATGTAATTCTGTCTACCGGCTTGATGTGGCACAATGTAGCACCACCTGGGAGGAAGAAATCTCCTCTCTTCCTAAAACTATTGTGCCAGTGATGTTCTAGAAACTCAATGCAAAGAGTCCCCAAGCAGCTCCAGTGCAGCCTCAAGAGTAGGAGAACAGCAAAGGACTAGAAGATATCTGTTCTAAATATTTACTATAATTATAACATGCTAATTCTGTGGAGAAAAAACAAGAGAGGCTCATGAGGGAATATGACAAATGAAGAGTGACTTAGGGAAAAAAACAAAAGCAAACACAAAAAGAAAAACCCAAAACATTTCTTTGCTAAGGAATGCCTTCAAAACTGGGAATGGAAAACAAAGAACATAGAAAGACATAGAAAAACAAAGAACATAGTAAGAGCTGGTGGCCCCCACTTGAAATGCTCTGTCAGGAGCTGACTGCACATTTTAGAACTTACAGTGTGATCTGGAACTCACTCCAAATATTTTAATTTCTATTTCTCCACTTAAATTCCCCCATCAGCCTGATAAATTACCAAGTTTAGTGGTTAATTCACTTCTGTTCAGCATCCCATGGCCAAATGCACACCCCCAGTTTCTTGAGAAACTGTCTCTATTTGTCTTCTGAAAGACCATTGTAGGTCGGTCTCTAACATAATGTCTTCTATGAGACAAAGAGTGTTGGATTTCTTTTTCTTTATTATTTTTTTATTTACTCACTTTGCTCTCCCCTTCCCTGAGCTTTGGGCTTCTTCATGACGTTTTCCTAGAGTGTCATGGAGAGAGATGCAAGAGAGCAAAACAGTTTGCTTCAGGGTGCCAGGAAGCACTGCATGTGTGTCTGTGTTTGGGGGCTGCCTCCTCCTTGACCCTATTCAGGTTCCCAGCTTATGGACTGGAAACACCTAGATTCAGATCAGGCCTACACCTTTTAATTCTCTCTTAAAATGCCGTCCACCACAGACACATCCGGAAGAACACTTTAATGTTCTCAGAGGTGCTTCCCAACGCAGTGAAGTTCCCCAGCAAGATTGAACATCTCTAAAAGCCAGCAAATAGCAGCTTGTATGGATGAGAAAAAGAACAAGAACAGGATATTTTGGAAGCTAGGTGAAGCACTTTTCTAGAAGGCGAGAGATTATCAGCAATTTAAATGCTGCTGAGAGCTGACCTTTGGATGTGTCTGTGCTTTGAAAGAAGATTTTGCAGAACACTGAAACCAAAAGTCAGAGGGGAGCGAGTCAGTGCGATAGCGAAAGTGCAGAAATCAATGGTAGCAAGGGAAGCAACTGTTTGGGGGAGTTTGATTCCAAGAGGACAAAAGTCAACCACAGAGAGGACAAAGGGGCTGCTCTTTTAATTTAAGAAAGGTATGTGTGTCCTATGGAAGACTTGGAGATAGAAATGAACTCTGAATTGCAAAATAGAGAGAGGACCATTGGCCACTGTATCCTAGAACTCAGAGGGAATAGGTTCCATGAGTAAGAGACAGTGTGGGACTTTGCAGAGCACAGACACAGTTCCCATAGCAACAGCTGAGGATATAAGTAGATGAGTAGGTGTGATGCAGAAAGTTGGTAGACAGTCTACTAATTTTTCTCCATTGCTGAAATATTGCTAATCTATTCTGAACAGTGAGTACCACAGGGTTTTCATTAGCTTACTTCTCATTCCATAATCATTTGCCAAGAAAATTTCATTTAATCCCATGACTTCAAATACACAGCCCTCCCTTGTTTCTTTTACCTCAACCTCTTTCCTCAAACCCATTCCAAGTTTTCTTCCCAGCATTTGAACTTAATGTTGAACAGAGAAGTCAAGCTTAATATCTGTATGAGGGATCAATTTATTTATCAACCCTTGCTCTCAGTCAGTTGCTCACAATTAACCACGTATCATGGCACAAAGAAAGTATCCTAAGCCAAAACGTTGACATCCCTTACAAAACCCCTTTAGTCTCCTGCTTTTGAGATTCCCTGCTTGAATAAAAGTTAACACTGGATCCCCGGAGAACACAGTGAATGGATAAAAACAAAACCCAAAACTCCCAATGTTTCTTTTTCTCATATATCTGTATATATATATATATATGAGAAATATACATATACATATACATATATATGTATTATATATATATATATAAAATATATGTCTCATATATTATAGGCAAGAAAATGGCGTAATATGAAGCATGGGAAGTTGTTACTGGGGTTATGCAGTAGTGGTTACTCTGTTTCCCTGGTTACACCCTTGTCTCCCATTAGTGAAGCTTCCACCAGTAAGCCACAATGATACCTTGAGTAAGCAGATGCAATTCTATTTCTTTATCCACTCTGGTAATATTCTTTATTATTCTGTATCAAGATGTCCTAGTGAGCATTAACTGTTAATCTGACACAGCCTAAGATCTTCTGAAAAGAGCCTCAAGTAGTCATATTTTCAGGCTGTTCTGTGGGCATATCTCTGAGAATTGATTGGATATTAACTGATAGGACAGGGAGGGCCCAATTCACAGTCAGTAGCACCATCACTAGGCATAGGCTTAGGTGAGATCTTGTTGAACTAGGGGGAGATGGGAGAGATGCTGATGTTCAAAAGAAAGCAACTCAAAACTTCTGCCCTTTAAAATTGTCCACTCCATTTCATTTGTCCCTCAATTCTTTGTCCCATCTACAAATACGGTTCCATGTGAGCAAACCACAGCCAAACTGACTGTTGAGTGGCCTGATGATCAATGGTAGTGAGTTAGGACAGTTGGAACATGAACTACTGAGGTTAGCTCTCTGGTCCTAGGAAGATGGAAACCTCAGAGAGGTGTGAATCTCTCTTCCCAGCGTCTTGGCTTCTTAGCAGAAGAGGCAGAACCCGGCCTGGTTTGTTGGACTCCTCATTCCTGTGCCTTTTGGTCTCCTTGAACTGCAGGCAGTAATAAATGTATATTCTAACAAGCTTGCAACTAATTGTGTTAAAAATAGCTGGCCATGTGATTATGAAAGTTCATGAGCAGAGAACAAAAGAAAATACTATCTACATGAAATAAAGAAAAAGGCTCCATTTCTTCTCTTGCGTGGTTTGAATTGTATTTGGGGCCCTGCTGAGAAGTTCCAAGAGGGAACGTTAGATTTTCTTGTGGGCATTTCTGTTCCTAAGCTTTGAACTGATGTTAAATAGCTAAACGCATCATTCCAGTGTTATTAATTGAGGGTTTATTTGCCATTTTCCTCTTTTGTCTGTCTCTCCTCAGTACCTATTTCAGGTAGGTCCTTACAAACAAGATAAAAAATAAAAAAATAAATAAAAATAAAAAATAAAAAACCCTAAATCAGGTAAGAAGTAGACCAAGTAAGCTGAATAAAGGGGGAAAAAAAAACACATTTTTTCAACACTAATTTATATTCATCGCTTCAGATATTATTAATGCAAATTTTCTCCTTTAAACCAGTAAGCAACAATATCTAATCATTAAGTGTAATAAATGCTGAGGGCATTTCCCACCTCTCTGCAAAACCACCACGCACTTTCCTCTTCGACATATTATGCAGGCCTAATTTGCACAGAATTTAGGAGTGTTTCATTAATTCATTTAAATAGGGTGCTTGTTCCTAATGAGCTCACTCACACAAAAGCACCTAGGAGCTTTCCCCTACTGGCTAGTGGGTGTGAGATCCTGACACATAGGGTGCTAAAACCAGGTAATTCTCTAGTGGGGATGCTGGTCTGAAAAGCTGGCAAATATGTAAGTAGAGATGCACTGTCTCCAGGAGAGCTGGTGCTACCTACCAAAGCTAAGCCTTTGGTTATCCCCATGGGGCTGAGCCAGACTGACAGATGCTCCAAGCATTCTGATAAGTAAAAACCTCTTAGGCTCACTTCTTTCTTCCCAAGCACTTTGGCCCTTTTGATATCTGTTAAAATGTCTGCATTAAAAAAAAAAAGTCTCTGTGAATCAGAAAAAAAAAGGAAGAGGATAATTATAAATTGAACTGTGATCCACCCTCCAAGTTCATATGTCCAAGTGCTAACTCCAGGTTTCTCAAATATGACCTGCTTTCTCATAATTCATTATGATGAGACATAACGGGGTAGCGCGGGACTCTAATTCTATGTGAATTTATACCTGTATAAGAAGTGGGCATTTGAAAGCACGTGAACACACCCATACTCACCCCCCCCCAAACAAACACACATACACACACAAACACACACACAGAGTGAAAATTAGATCTGTGCTGCAACAAGCCAAGAAACTGAAAGTGAGCCTCTAGGAGCAGATACTGCGCATGCGCCTATCGATAATGCGTGTCTAGAACTACTGTGCTGGCTCCCGGAATGCAGGAGTTTAGGGGATAGGGGTGTGGAGAAGGCTAGCAGTACTGATGTCACAAGTCTAGCTCTACTGAATTTTCTGAATGAGTTCACTTCATTCACAATCCCCTAAAGTTCCCCCCCCCCATGGTTCCTACCACTCTCATTATGACATCTGCCACTTCTGCTACTCCTCCAACCCCATAGGAAGATCTTTAGACACCTTAGTCTTTTCTTTCTTTTCTAGCTGCTCTGAGTTCCCGGGGGTCTCTAAACACTACATGTCATGTATTCCTGCTGTTTTCCCTTTGCCACTTCAACTAGGTTTCTGGGAGAGGGGTGTGTGTGGAAGCAATCACAGAGACATCTTTGGTCACCCGTGCCAAATAACACTCCTCCCCCACCTCCCAATAATAATACTAAGCAGTAACTCACATTATGTATTTTTCTGGTTTATTCCTGTTTACTCCGGTTTGTAATCTATAAGTTCCTCAGATACAGGAATTGTATCAGGTTTGTGGTTGTGTTCCAAAGCCTAGGACTGTAATGTATGTAGAAAAAACTCAAAGCATATCTACTGAATGAAACAGGAGGAAAACAAAGTGATTTCCAGAAACTTATAGTTTTAAATTGTCAGTGGTCCCACTCCAAGGCATGCCCAGTTAACGTTTGCATTTTCCTTTTCATGAATACAATACAGAGCACACTTCTTACATATCAGGAACTATTTTCCTTCCTACATTCTGAATCTCAAGAAAGGAATTTCTTAAATGAGAAAGACCAAAAACGTGAGTCTTCCTGAGGGAGATCTCCCCACCCGGATTAATCCTTGAACCTCGGTAGAAAATGGTTTCGGGTTGATGTGTTAATAAATATAGATCAAAGGAATCCTCAAGGGGCTGCTTTTTAGTAAGACCTAAAATTCGTATTTGTCTTTGAGTAATTCCATCCCTGCAGAGGGAGCTGGATTTAATAAGCCAGAAGTGATTAGACATCACTTCTGAAACCATTGTAAGAATAGGAGCTGTCATCTTGTGTGCCCTCACACTTTCCCTCTTGGATATGTATTCTGGGTAGAGTAAGCTGCCACATCATGAGGCAACCACATGAAGTCAATTCAAGGGAACATAGGATGCATTCCTCCCCAACACACACACACCAAGCTAGGCTAGGAGGTAACTGTAGCTCTGGCTATTGAAGCCTCATGGGAGAACTTGAGCTGAAAATAATCAGCTAATCTAATCCCTGGTTTTAGACCCACAGAAATTGTACAATAGCAAGTGCTGTCCTCAGCTGTGAAGTTTTGGAGTCCTTTGTTACATAGCAGTAGCTAACTGATACACCATGCTCTCGTAGAGATTTGATTGGCATTCCACTTATGCATAATTTTTAAGGGATTACTGATGTGAAGCTAACTCAAGATGTTTCTTCCAAAGGCTAAAAACACATTCAAAGATAACTTTTATTTCCTTATCTACGCTAGCATTTTAAATTTGTAACACTTAGTTTTGTGTGTATATTAAAATAGTAGCCAAGTTGCAATTAAAAAAAAAATGCTTCCATTTGCTGCACGTCTGCCAGACGGTTCTCTTAAACATTTTACACATATTATCTTATCCAGTCCTCTCCAGCCAGCTGCTGCTGTCATCCTATTATAATATGCAGAAGGATGAGCAGTGTGGGCAACTTTTGCCACCCTAGACAGTGGTAACGACAGCTAGGCTGGTTCTAAGCTTAAATCCCTAACCACCCATTTGCTGTATCACAGAGAGAGGTGGGTCCTGTGAAAGAGTGAAACAGTCCAGAACCTTAATAAAAAGTTCTGTTATACGAAGATCCACTTAACCAGAACTAGAGATTTTATGATTCAAGGACGACTAGGTCAATCTTCCATGGACTCTCAGAATGATTCTTGGAGGTGAATGAAGTAACCTACAATAAATAGCTTGTGTACACAGGTTATCCTTCCTTTCTCAGAAGGGGTCATTCAGAGCACAAGCAAACCCACCAGCAGTCTTTGATCAGACGCAGGATTAATGTTAGGGTCTACTGATAGTCACACTCATTAACACATTCTTCAGTTTCCTGATTCTCAGAAGAAAAGTCAGAGGAATTGTAGAATCAACTAAGCAGTGGTTCTCAGCCTTCCTAATTCCTCGACCCTTAGATACAGTTCCTCATGCTGTGGTGACCTACAACCAAATTATTTTCCTCCGACTTCGTAACTGTAATTTTGCTACTGTTATGAATTGTAATATCTGTGTTTTCTGATAGGCAACCTCTATAAAAGGGTAAATCAGCCCTTCAAAGAGTCATGGACCTACAGGATGAGAACCACTGAACGAGAAAGTCCAAAGTATCTTAGAGGATTTTAGAGTGCTTAGAGGTTGTTAGAGAACATTTATATGACTTAGAGTCAAGAAATCTAGGTCTGAGCCTTTCCTTGCCAGCACCTTTTATCATCATGACATGAGCAAGCCAGATCCCAGCTTGGACACGGGGCTATTTTGGAATCCATCTTGCACAGGACTCATGAGATAGGATATGAGGTGACTTTATGTCCATTCTAACTTGCCACCCAGAATTCTTGCCATCTGGCCATGTGCCTGGGAAATTAATTGCAGTCACACTGTGCTTAGAAATTCTGGAATTTTCTGACTAAGTCAGAATCTAGAGAGCTTCAAAGGAACTTCAATTTTGTCACAGCAATCACCCCCACCCCCAAATATGGTCTAATCAATGGAACCTAATGAGATAGAGGATTCTTTGTGACCTCCATTCTGAAACTTGTTCATTACTTAGAAAAAGAGCCTTCCAGAGCCTGCCAGCCTGCACAGGTGTATCATGTCCTCATCAGGGTCCAAGCAATCCCAGGAAGTGAGCTGCAGTGCATCCTGAAGTGACACATGAAGAGAGTTTAAAAGAGTTTGAGCTGAGTGAAAATTCTGTCTTCTTAGCTAAAAGCATGTGGAACTGTTGAATGCCATGTCTGAGCTTGTCTCTGCTTTTGCATACTAATCTCCTGGAACATATATCTTTTAGGTTGCCTATCATTTGAATGCTGAAAATTAAGCTATGTGTAAGGAACAAAGCCTACACTCTCCATTGTACTCAGAACAAAGACAGCAGGCATTCGAGTACATGCTTTATGGTTCATGAAACAAAGGAGAGACCAAAATTATTTCTGAATACCTACTATGCACCAGGGTTCATAAAAATAGCATTTTTTTATATGCCGTCTTCATCTTCAGCTCTCGTGTAATTATCACTTACCATAAATAAAGAAACATTTACTCTGGAGAGTCAGTGGCAGAACTAGGGTTTGAACCCAGATCTAATTGATATAGAAATTCTGTCTTCTTGGGACATCAATTGAATTCCCTTCTCAGAGGGATTCATTTAGAATCCACTTCAATCTAATAAGTGAGTCTGAATTATGTTTAGGGAATTAAAAAGTTAAACAGTAACTACCTAATCATCTGCTTGAAAATGACAGTGATGATGATGACCAAACTTGGTTTTAGGGACTAGGAGGAGCAGAATGATTCTGAATTCTGCACACACTTTCAGCTATGTATATCACTATTTACTTATTAAATAGCTTTTTCTTGGCAATGTGAGCTTCAAAACACTCTTTAATTTTTTTTCCCTTATAAAGTGTGAGAATTGGGTAGTGATTATTCTGGCAACAGCCAGATGGCCCATGTCTTGTCATCTGCTTACCAGCCATGTGACATCTGGAATGTAGTAACCTAATAATATGCCTCAGTTTCCACATGTGAAAATAGAGATGATGCAGGAAAGTGAGGTAGCTTTAACTGTACATAAGGGCTTTAGGACACCATGTAGCACCTCGCTAGTATATGGCAAATGCAGAGTTTAGCTTATGGTTTCTGGTTCATAATTTTGATAGCAATTCTAAACTAACCCCAGCCAAAATCAGGGTTAGTACACCTTAGCTACTAATGAGGTTGGTATAGATTGTATAAGACCATTCAAAGATAAAGATCTTCAGCCCTCAAGAAATCATAGACTGTACAGAATGCAGAGCCCTTTGGTTCTATCCCTAGGACCACACATGTTAGTGTGCCACGAAAGCGCGCACACACGTACACACACACACACACACACACACACACACAAATAAATAAAAATACTCTCAATGCAAGTAGTAACTATTTTATTGACATATTTACAAAATATTACAAAGTAAAATGCCATTCTAACACACCATATGACACAAGGACTACAGGCAGGCAAGACAAAGTCTATGGAAAACATTTATGTCTGTCTTTGGTATTAGAAATCTACACAGATCGTGGCATTTAAAATCTCCACTATAAAGTATTAAATGTAGACAAAGTCGTCATTGGTAATGTCATGAAAAGAGGCTCTGTATCCTCTGCTATGAAACTCTGAGGCCAATGAAATGCAACAGGAAGACCACATACCATTTATGAGGCAGGGAGTCTATTGACTGAAATAAACAATACATGCTACAATACTGTACACAGGAGCGTTACAATCTGTGGAAAGCTGTACTCTCCATAGCAACACTTGCTGACATGAACAGACAAAACATCCCCAAGACACAGTTAAGACCTTATAGGTAGGAATCCATTCCAAGAGTAGACCTTGCCAGCACAAGTTGACTATACAGACGTTTTATAAAATACATTTTCTTGACCATTTACACATATACAAAAGCTCAATTGTTCTAAAACACAATCACAGTTTACATAATTCTGAGGTAAAGGTCTTGAGTCTATTTAAATGAGAAGTCCTAGCCCCCATGGGGTCTCTTCCAGGGAGATGTATGTGTCCAGCAAACAGGTTCTGGCACTCCTGTGAGATGGGAGAGAACAGGTCGTCTCAGGCCTTTCATGTAAGAGGCGACCAAAAACATCTGGTACAAGAGAAGCTTCTAGATCACTTGTAAGATAAAAATACCTCTATTTTTTTTTTCCCAATAAGAAACTTTTTCAGAATCTTGTCAGAACACAGCTACAGCTACCAAAGAAAATACTCCACCATGGAAGGGCCGAGTTGTCAGCCTCAGCTAGGGACCCCACGCATCTCAGGAGGAAGATACTGAAGACTCCTCATGGAATACAGCGAAAGCTTAGAGAAAGAAACATGCTGCAAGGTGGATCTTTCTGCTGATTAAGACATAGCTAGAAAGGTTTCAGAAGGGCCAACAGAGGAGGCAGGAGAATGTGGACATCGGGTGCCCTTCCATCTGTCTCAGAAAGAAATGAAAGAGTCAGGCTGCCTTTCTTCCCGAATCCTCAATAAAGCTCTTTTGTGCAACTACTTAAAAAAAAAAAAAAAAAAAGATTGTAAATCAGCAAATGTGCCCTGGGTCCTTCTAGAGAGAAGGAAAAGGCTTGTGTTAATAGCTATTGCAGCTATACAGTGATGCCCTGTGGATTGATTACAGCACTTGATCTGTCTCTGTAAACACCTCTACCTCTCTGGGATTCCTGGCAACTTAGCATGATCTGCCCGGCCATGATTCCCCTTGTCAAGCACGACATTTCCAAAACACCCTCCGAAATCTTGAAAGCTGCGAGGCTTTAACACAAAGGCACCTCCTTTCATGTGCTTCTCTTTTGCTTCTTTATAAAGAAGTGTGGAAATATAATCAGGACATCAAATGAATAATTAAAACCCTCTCTGTAATTTATCACTTATGATGCAAACCTGAGCATGAGCCTCTTTTATGTTATCATGAGTAACATCTGGGGATAAAAGTGTTTGCCAGGCAGTGAGTCACCTGTTGAACAATTTAAGACGAGAAATGCTGGATCTTTCCAGCAGGCTGGATCTTTCCCAGATGGCAGACTCTACTTTTTTCTTCATGCTGGGGAAAAAGCAAAATTAAACTTCTGTTTCTTTGTATCATCAAAAACTGTGAGAACAAAGTAAATATGCAAAAAGCATTTCCTAATGGCTGGATCCATGGTGTCTGGCCCAATGAAATAAGAGAAAGCTGAACCGATGGGTTTGCAGGACTCTTTGGGGGAAGAAATGTCATTGGTTTTGCCCTGGTTCCTGACAATGACAGACTGGCAAGCTGTTTCTTGCACTGCTCTAGGCAAGCCATTAATCTGTCAGTACCAGCATCTTCAGAAATTCCAGCATTAAGACTTAGGAAGAGAAAAAAAAAGAGGGTGTTGAACAGCCAAGAACGCTGCTTTTTAAACACTTGAGTTAACTCAGTGCCGTGCAGGCTTCTGTTTACGTTGTCTTTGAGATTTTAGTGCAGGGTCAACACTGGATAGGACTTTATTCATCTTCTTCCACATACGTGGATGGAAACCAGCCCACCTATGGAAGATAAGGAATGGACATATCAACACCTCTACTGCTTCAAAGGGTTCTACAGAGAATTCTCCTTTTCCTAACACTCTAATTATGCTGGGGTTTTATGCCCACTATAGGAAGACTGTTAACAGCTAGGATAGGCCTCATAGAGATAGTGATAGCAACTAAGTAATAAAAGGAGCTTCAGCAGAGCTCAAATCCACTAGCTCACAAATGAATACACACATAGGGGCAACATGGGGCTCAACATCATTCTCATCTCTTCTGTAGGACAGGATGTAGATGAAAAACAGAGGTACTCTAGCCCAGTCTTTCCAAGTGGGATTGGGAGCTTTTGGAAATGCTTGGTGCTTATATAAACTGTGTGCCCTGGTGCTTAGCTACTGGGGAAAAAGAAAAAAAAAAAAACAAAAAAACAAAACAAAACCGAAATGCTCCTCAACTCTTCTGATGTGCCAGTCAACTCTTGGCCCCTAGTGTATTGATTCAAGCCATTTTTTGAATAGTAATGCATGCCTCCAGGCCCTGGCAGCCAGACTGCTGAAAGGACACGTCTAGAACGTGATAGCTGCCAGTGACTGTCCAGCCCTCTCATTCATGAAGAACTGGAACAATCAAAGGGACGACTCACCCTGCCGTTCACTTCTCCTCTCCACCAGCCATTTGCACTCATCTTCGTGTAAATCTTCACCATGTCTCCTTTCAACAGGGAGAGCTCCCGCATATCTCTTGCACAGAAGTCGTACCGAGCGATGGCAATGCCCAGTACTTTGGGACTCAGCACTGTACAGAAACAACGCAGAGTTGGAGTCAGTGTGAAGTTGATTGTATCCAGCCATCAGAGCCTAATTAGACCATTGCCATTGGTGCTATCAAATGCAGAGCCATGACTTCCTTACGGATTGGTGACAATGATCAAATTCATTCCAGACAGTTAAATCACCACTGTTCTGCTTTTTGACACTCTTCAGAAAGCTTCTGTAAAGCCAAAGCCAAACTAAAATGACTGTGCGAATGAATGAGAGGTAACTTTAACATAAACTTACAACTGAGGTCACTATATTCTGTTTCTCAATAGAACCTCTGAGGTAAAGCTTTCTGGTTTTCACCTGGTGACTTCCTTGGCTAAATTCTGAGCAACTCAATTCTGAGTTCTGATAAAGTATGTGAAATTAATCTCATCACTTCTAAGTAAGTGACATCACCCCCCCCCCCCACCGCCCAGCCAAGCATTCTATGTTTAAACCATCTAGGGATCAACTCAGCTTTTATTTCATATACAACTTTGTATATGTGAAGACATGAGTTTTCACGAACAGAACACATGAACTTCTTCTTTTCATGGAAATACTGATTTGCAGTCAATGTTTACTGCAATGTCTAACCAAAATCCAGGCACAAAGGTACCATTGCTCTGCTTGGCTTTCTGTCTGTTTAATATCCCTGGTGGCAGGCGAGGAGCCAGCCCTGTCTGAAAGGGAAACTCCGTTCAGGTTGTGTAGGTTTGTTGGTCTCTCGTGCTTCATAACAGACTTTGTAGTAACTTCTCCACCTGTTGCTCTGTGGGGGTCATAAAGTGTTTTCAATTATATGTGCTATGATTCTGAGAATAGCTCCCCTGAGACTGGTGGGACTTTATAAATCTTAAATGGTAAAGGAACTTAAGTGTAAGAAAAAGCAACAAATGGAAACACCATCCATCTGTATTATAACAGTTTCCAGGGCCCAGGTAGCTCATAATGACCCATGCTACCCGGGAACAGTCCATCCACTTGGCAACAGGGACCTCAGGCCTATCATTCATGGCTTTATAATGACAGCCTTTTGTAAAGTCTCTAGGTGTCCATCATAAGATAAACGAATGGCAATACTGTAGATTTCAGAACTGTAAAGGGAGTAAAAATAGGTCATTTTATTTTACCATTCAGGACACAAACCACTTTAATGGTTTCCTTCCTGAAAATGGTCCCATTGCCAAGGCACTGTTCTTAAAGTCAGTGCACATAAAAACACCCGTGTGATGGAGAAACCCAATTGGAGATGTGACTGTGTGACCTCGCTCAGGCCTCTCAACCCCTCTAGGCCACATTTTTCTCATCTATAAAATGAAAGGTTTGTACTAGCTGACTTCTAAGGTCTATTTCAGAATTCTATGTTCTATAGGGACTAACAGGTTAATTTTTAAAAAACCCACAAGAAAACGTACTTTATCTAGGCTCAGTGCCATAAATAGTCATTTAACTCTCCAGGTAATGATAGAAATTCAGATCAAAACGCTGAGACTTTTGAAGAGCTATAGAAATGGTGGACCTGGATCCTCCTTTTAAGAAATGCATACTGAATCTTATTCTTCTCTTTGGAGGGGAAAGTTGGGTCCTTTCTTCATGGAAATGCACAAAAACTGATTTTTCTCCACTGTGACTTCTAGTCCTTAGGAAAGATGAAGGATTGTTCAGAGTAGTTCATCTCCCTTTAAATTTCCATTCCTTCACCCATCTCCTACCTCTCCACACTGACACATGGCCAAATGTAAAATGTCACATTGAAATTTATGGCATTAACACACACACACACACACACACACACACACACACACACACACACACACACGGAATGTCACGGCAAACGATGACTCTATGGCCGGGAAGAGTGAATTGCATGGTGCTAATGGAACACTAGGGATTGTGTTTGAGAAGATGAGTTTACATGGGAAGCCACACACGGAAGCCAAAACTACTGTATTTGCACACAGAAGCAAGTTGTAGCGACACATAAAAGCAGTAAGCAGTACCTGACCAGAAAGGAGTGGAAGAAGGGGGGACAAAGCTGTAGTCTGGAGGAGTGACAAAAGAAAAGCCACAGAACAGAGGGGCGGCTTAGAGAAGGAAAGAAAAAGAAGCAAAAGAGCATTTAAGAGTTGGCACAAAAATAATCTCTCAATACAATGACTTTGCTGTTTGTAATCACAAGAAAACTGTCACATCCAAGTTGGGATATCAAGCTGTGCTTCTTACCCACCATTCTCCTGTCACCATTTCTAAATGAGAAACATGCCAGACTTTTCCACTTTGATTGACATTAGTTCTGAGATTCAGAGCTGTCTGTCATTTACTAGGCAAATAACAAACACACTCCATGTTGCCACCTAAGCCCTATCCATCCAAGGATGGCCTGATTCCCATTTTGTTACAATAACAGGAAAGGGGGATGTATTCATATAAATATGTTCCTAATCAAAAGCAATATGAATAAGTAAGAGTTTACAAAAACAGGACTGCTAAGAGCTTATAGGGCTGTGTCCCTGAAACATAAGGAAACATGGAAAATCCAAGACATTTGTTAATTAAATTCAGACAATTTGTTAAGGCTCTCTCTTACTCACAATCAAGCATGCATTTCTCAGCTTACTTTCAATAGGGAAAGTCAAGTTGTAGAGAGGTACAGCATAGATACTGGCAAGTGTGCACTCTATTCTTTCACTCTATAGTTTCAATAATAAGAGTTGACTGTATTCATTATCAAGTGAACTATTAGTTACGATTGCTCAATACGTTGAATATATCAATCACTTAAGACATTACAGTAAATAAGAGGAAGACATTGATGTTCTCTTTCTTTTGCATCTGAGAAACTCTGGATTCACATCTGACTTCAAGGCCCTTATTCTTCACCTCAGCTGCACAGTTCTTGTCAATGAGCACTGTGGTTCATATAACGCTAACGTTTAGCCTACTGATTCTATGGTGCTATTAACAGACAAGGAAGACCTAGAGTATAAACTTTATTCCAGTATTCGATCTTCCCTTCATTCATCTGGTAGAGGGTTGAGTTCAACCATGTTTGGCCAGAGGAAGGGTTCATTTCCTCATCTCCTTTACATGTTGGTAAATTATATATATATATATATATATATATATATATATATATATATATATATGGTGAAGGCTTGACCAAAGCTATTAAAGCGAAACTTCTGGGATCTTGCCTTTTACCCCTTTATTCTAGATTGTTTTCTGGCATGCGAAAACTGCCACTGTGCTCCATAAAAGGCAATCTCTTACCTTGGGGAAGACAAGAGAATGTGCTCGAGGGAACATCAATTACTAAGATTTCACAGAGCACAGGTAGCCTGCTCTTCCATCCAGCTCTGAGCTCTGTCTGTTTTTATAGGATGGACAAATAAATGGACTTTTCTGATGAAGCCAACAGTGTTGGATTTACTGTCACTAGGATCCAGACTTAACCTAAAGCACTATCCTCAAAGATGCAATAAAAATAGGCAAAGGAAACAGGGATGAGAATGTGGTTTTCCATATACCTCTTTTTTTGACAGTTGTTTGATACTGCAAACCAGTACGGGTATCTCTAAGTGGATTCTCCAGGATCCTAGCAGCAGCAATGACCTACTAAATATGTTGTCTGACTCCAGCCAAGCAAACTGGCCAAGGGAATTGTGAGCAATTCAGTTGTTCTTGAAATCACTGACTGTGAAGTCTTTGCACACAGAGGGATCCATGTCTGACTCTCTTTTGTCATGAGTGGCCTCACATTTTTTTCCTATTCCATCTGCTCGTTCAGTTTTTAAAAATATATACACTGCTACATGCCATCACAGCTAATTTTATAATATGACAAGTACATATTTACTACTGTGCAACAGAAATGACAAATTTCTCTCTCCTCTGTCCCTATGTGTTTGTGTGTCTCTCTGTGTATGTTTCTTTCCGTGTGTGTGTGTGTGTGTGTGTGTGTGTGTGTGTGTGTGTGTGGTGAGGTATGGCTTTGCATGCATACAGAAGAGAGTTTTGTCTTGCTCTGTCACTCTCTACTTTACTTCCCTGAGATAGGGTCTCTCACTGAACCTGTGACTCAGGTGCCACTCAGTCAGCAAGGGCCCTTAGTCCTGCTATCTCTGTACCCAACAGCATCAGGTGTGCATGGCTGACTGCACAGGTTTTAAGGTAGGCGCTGGGAATCTGAGCTCAGGTCCTCATGCACACAAAGCGAGAACTCTTACCCACTGAGCAATCTCCCCCGTCCCATGTCTTCACTCTCTTGAGGTTATGATGTACCCATTGCCAGATAAAGGAGATGACATTTCTAATAAAGTAATTAGCCCATGACTAAACCTCACTAATGACAAAACATCTGGTGTCAAGATTCCTAGATTCCTATCTTATGACTGCAAGAACTTAAATTAGAAGCCATGTTCTATGCACTGCACTCACAGGTAGTGGGATTTTCTTCAGTGGACTATTTTCTATTTGATGCTTCTCTGGTCTGATTTCATTCATTAAAAAAAAAAAATAGACTGCATTTCTTTTTTAAAAAAATCTAATTAAGGTAATGTAAGCCAAGAAACTGAAATATCACAAGAGATAGCTTATCTCTAAAGGGAAGAAATAAGAAATCAATGAATACAATTAAGTGCTATTTAAATAACTTGAATAGTATGTAGATAAACTAGACATAAACCTGATCTACAGTAAGAAAATCGAAAATTTCTAGTTATAGCTAATGCTTTACCAAGGAAAGTGAATCTACATCAACCAGTTCTGCATTTCCCATAGGACAGACCCCATGCTATACAATGGCTACCATCCAACAGACCAGCATCTTAGCTGCCCAGATTCTATTCTGTAGTTCTGTACGTCTCCCCTTCCTGTTAGCTCAGCTAATCATTCAGTCACTTAACTGCTCAAAAAGACTTCCCGTAAAAAGCTGACAAAACATAAGGGGGAGAAAGTGAAATACGCCCAAGCATTGTGAGGACTATAACCTAGCAGTGGCATTCCTGCAATAACGCACTCTTCTGAGATGCTGAGCAGCTATTAAACACCAGGCGTCTCATAGCATTAACCATGCTGTTTGCCTGAGGAATCTTTTTAAAGTAAAAGGTTAATCAGTTTCCTCTGCCACTGCATGTACATCTCTCGGCCAAGTAGTTTAAGGGTTGATCGGGATGATTTCCACTTCTCAGCGCACCGTGGAATGATTTATTGTTGCCATTCTTCCTGTATGTCAATTTTCTCTGCCTCTGGGTCCTTGATCCTTTTATGCAATAAAATAAGCATTCTGGCGCCTACTGAAGATAACATACTAAACTAGGAAAGTGGGTGCTCAACACTATAGTTGGGCATCCAATAATACATTTTGTAGAGTGGTTTAAATTATAGAATATGCTTACCTCCACACCAAAACTATATACATCTTTCTCTATACACATACCTAGATACAAAATTTCTTCATTAAATTTGTCCATAAGGTGTTATTAAGACAACTTAGTGCAGGAATCACTGGTGACTGCACTGGTCACTGCACTGTCCTAGAACAGGATTAGGAAAACCCTGGGGAAGTGACATCCATGGGAGTGCTGATGGTGGTCACCTCCTGAACTGTCACTTCACTGTCTGCTTCACAGCGCAGGCAACATCCCCACTTACATTTCTTTATTTTTGAAGCTTCTAGGGGAGTCTCTCTGCCACTCATAGCAGTATACACATACACAATATTAAATCAATAACAAGTCCATTTCGGTGACACAATCATTGGCTAGGTACATGCTTCAGTTAAGGCCGAATTTCTTTCTTCAAATGCTTCTGGCTTTGCATCAGCATAGAGGACAGCCTTGCTTGGTGAGACCTCGGAGGCCAGTTATTTGACATATGTATGATACCTAAGTCTTCCTGGGATACCACTCATGGAACATTGCTATCAAATAAATCGTTCACAGCATAGTGGCAAAATGCTTCCAATTACAAAAGATGAAGAGTATAATAACACCACATTTCAACTTTTTCATGTTAAGTAGACATTGAAATGCTAGCATTTTCTAGTAGAAAAAAAAATCTGTTGAATAAACTGGGCACGGAAACCCTGTGACGAGGCACAATAACTTAGTAGGTACCACACAGTTCTGAGACTGGGAAGAAACAGCCACAGGACGCAGAACTATTTTAATTTAAAGGAAAAGCAAGCAAGCAAGCAAACAAACAAGAACAAGTTAATAGGAAGACTAGAAAAAGTTCAAGGGACTTGGTCTCTGATAACCACACTAGGGCTGCTTTACAGAATTACAGTTTTCCTTGTTCAATCTCTGAATGCTCGTGAGCAAGCCAACGTGTATTCAGCTTATAGTAACATTAAAGTTAGAAACAAAAAACTCAATTAACGCTTATCCTGAAGGGTCTGAGTTACCAACTCATGAACTATTTTTTGAGCTCACACTTACTTACCCATTACTTATTGTACAGACCTTTTCATTAAGTGTTTGTTAATTATTCCTCGTTAGTTGAAATATCATCTAACACTTTTAGTTTTAACCAGCACATGGATTCACATTCATTTATATGATAAAAAATTTTAGCTAGCATTGGGCCAGTGTATTTACCAAAACATTGATCTGTACTTACTGCCTAACAGCGGTCAAGAGGGTTTTCTGAAGCTCTGAATTCCTAAGTGAGATGCTCGATGAACTATCCTGGAAGTTTGATTTTTTTTTTTAATGCCTAGATTGTGTACAGATGGCCTGACAGTAGAAAACATGCCGAGAATTAAATCAATGTTTAATTTAAATTTGTTATCCTTAACCTGATTTTATTTTAGAACACAAACATTGTTTCATAGATTTCCAAAATTATCCAAAGACCTATTATCAAATATCTGTTTCTTAACTACTCTCAAGGAAAACAAACCAAAACCTCTAGTTCAGTTGGTTATACGTTTTAGATAGTCGTTGCTTGAAAAATAGGGATAATTCAGATTAGTTTCATTTAATTGAATGCTGACATCTGGTAAGTGAGCAAATCTTAGTGAACACAAAATTCAAAGGAAACGACAAAGAAAAGCCATGTCTAGGATTATTAGAAGACTGAACAGTTGCTTAGTATTTAGTGGTCCACCATGATAACATATAGGTATTGATAAGGAAACGTACAGTCATTCACAAGGTCTTTCTGATTATTGAAAATTAAGACAGTTGATACTGCCTTGGGAATTCAGATCATTTATAGGCACATAATTTGTGGGGATATGGATTTGATTCTAAATATGTGCTTTCTAAAACAAACAAATAAGCCCATCTGACATTAATTAAATTGTTAAGGTACAAGGACTACACTAAGATCCTTAAGAAGATAAAACAAATATGCAGAAATGCCGGTTTTAGAGAAGCTTACAAATTATTGAAGACACAGACTCACATGAAAGTTGTACACAGATATGAATAGACTCAAGTTCTGAGTGAGAGTCTGTAACAGATGCCAGGCTTCCCTGGCGTCAGAAGACACAGTAAAACCCTCCTGTCTCTTGGTGTTCTGACTCACAACCCCAGTGTCATACTCAGGTCTTCTCTTCTTGTTCTCTTTCACATCTCGTAGCTCACTTTTGACTAGATTACCTACAAGATCTGTCACCCTAACACCTCAGTTTGGTCACTTTCAGCTAGATGCTGAATGCACCTCCAAATGTGTCCTCATCTCCAGTTGTTTACCTTTCTTCCTGTGGTCTTCACAGAAACCAGAAATATTCTGTTAAAACCTAAAGTCAGACTATCTCTCTCTTTTGTTTAAATCCTTCCAAAGGCTCTGCATGTTCTTCCAAAGTCAAATGTAAAGCACTGCAGGATACCACAGGGTCTGGCCTCACCTACATTTTGTACCTGTTTCCTAAAAGTTTTCCTCTTGTTCCTGTTTGGGTGACATTGCTGACATCACATATGTTCTCCCTGTGTCCCATCGGTTCCCTCTCTTCTATTCCTGAGTGGTTTTTTTTTTTTTTTTTTTGTGAATCCCATTCTGGCTTTCTATAAACCCACAAACACAGATCATGGTCCCATGTAACTAAAAGGAAAACAAGAGTTTATTGCAGGAACAAAGTACAATTTAAATACCACTGGCTGACATTTAATTAAATTATGATGGTAATTAGGTAAGCAGAGAGAACAGAATGCCCTAAACTACCATTGTTCTCAAGAGCTCTTAAATCAGCACAAATGGTCTATACTCTCAGTGACTAAAGTTACAGGTTTAGCAGCCTGTACTACAGACAGATAGAGTGTGAGGATATTTATAGGAACTCATAATGATGAGAATTTCCTGGTCATATAAATGGCATTGCTAGAAAGGAGAACTTTAGGGCTAGTGTTTGGTGTTACCCTGGTCAAAAGTAGAATAAGCACTGAGAATCCATCTCTCTGCTTCACAGCTAAAGGGCCCCTACTTTTGCTCATCGTACAACCAGCCCAGTTAAAATCTCAAACCATTCTCTAGCATGTAGCGTATCATTGCCTTGTTATGTTATTTTTCCAGATCTACTCCTCAATTTCTAACACTATATAATTATTTTCCAACCCATTGTCTGCCTTTCCTACCAGCACATAAACTCCACCAGGGCAGATGCTCATCTGTCCCACTCACCCCTCTAAATACCCAGCAATTTAGATAGTGCTTGCCCTGCAGCAGAGTCTTGATGAAGAGGGAATGGATGGATGGCTATGGAGGAAGATATTGGGTCAGCAGAACTGTACCTTTTAAGAACACAGGGGGATAAGGAATTGGGGAAATTAATTGGAAATAGTGACCTAGTTTTGTTTTTATTATTGGATTTTGTATAGTTGGTTTTTATTTTTATTTATTTATTTTAGTTTTGTTAGTTTGTTCACAAATAGACCTACTATGAAGTCCTTGGTAACATGAAATTGATAATATAGACAAGTTTGACCTCAAACTTGTGGTCGCAGTCCTCTAGCCTTGGCTTACTAAGTGCTGAGATTGTAAGAACACACTGCCATTTCCAGTGAAGAATGGGGAAAGTGAGTAAAGGAGTAAAGTGATGTCAAAATGTATTGTGCAAAGTTCCGACCAATCAGAATGTATCCAAGGAGTAGCAGCTAGGATGATTAAATACCTGATAGTCACTCATATGGTAAGAGTTAGAATAAGTATTTAAAGTGGGGAGGAGAAAGGTATATAGTAAGGGAAATAAAACAGCATACTTGATGAAAAGGTTGTGATAGTTATTGTAAATACATAAATTAATTACTTTATAACATATTCTGGGGTTATTATAGTACAATGAAATGTGTGTGTGTGTGTGTGTGTGTGTGTATGTGTGCATGCCATTGAAAAAATAGCTATAGTAGCTAAACTGAGTGATATTTATAGCTAATGTAAGTAAAAACCACTAAGTTTTGTTCAAGACATAAGGTAAATATTTTCTGTGTTAGTTAGAAATGAAGTCACCTCAGTGTTCAAAGACTGATGGCCACCTGCCAAGACTGTAATGAAAAGTATTTGTTTAAAAAGCTCCCTGTAGAGCTGATGAGGCTGGCAAGTTTGAGGTGCCTAGATCTTGGGAGAATTCTCCCCCATTCATGCTTATTGTTAAGGCATTAGGGTGTATTGTATAATACCCTATAGGTGTATGTACTACTGAATTAGCTGTAAACAGATAAATGCTAAATGCAGGAGGTTGGGGGGGTGGCGAAGGGGGAATGAATGAAATAAAAAAAGGAACAAAAGGAAACCCTGGCCGACAGTGTCCTCAACTTCTGGATGCTGATAGGACAGAAGAGAGATGCAGAGTTAATGCTTGTCATGTGTAAACTTAGAACTCAGCAGCATAAGCAGTATATCATTGGACTGTATCAGGCCAAAAAAGCTCTCAGCATTTTCTTGCATAGCTAGAACTCTGATGGAATTTTTAGAAAGAGAAATGAAAATTTTCTCAATTCAGATAAATGTGCAGTTTCCGGGCAAGAATGACGAGACAAATACATCCTTGAATCAGGGCTGTCACATGATTGCACTACATTCAATACGAGATGATTACATGGATTAACTGCATTGGGGTCAATTTTCAATTTAGAAATAAGACTTCTAGGACTGGACGTTGTTAAGATAAGAAGTGCTAGAACGTAAGTACTGCTTTTTGAGCCATGGAATATTAAAAAGATAGCTTTGTATGAGGTTACCTAAATTTGCAGAACTTAAGTTTAGAATCCCAGACACGATTACTAATGTCTGGAGCCATCATTCTCAGAACAAAAATGTCTTAGAGAAGCCAATGAAGCTCTTAAAGTGTGTAAATAAAAAGAGAGCCCCAGCATGGCCTGGTCATAATGATGTACAGCTTTGGTTGACCAGTTGTCTTAAGAACTGAATACTCTGTGGGCATCACAGATGGGTGAAGAGAGGAAGTATGAAGATATCAGGAGAATGTTACAATTAAGTTATCCCATAGTGCACATGATGGGAGAGCTGAGCTGAAGTTCGGGAAACAGAAGCAATGTGCCAAGGGAAAGTGGAATGGCTTCACTGGTGAACTAAAATATGCCAAATAAAGCTAACACAAAATTTCACACTGGGCAACAGTGTGGGATACATGGAAGTAGTGACAGGAACAGCAGTAGTGGTTGCAGAAGCCAAAGCATCCAACACTGCCCACGTGCCAGACAGTCCTCTAAGTGCTTCACACCTACTGGCTTCACACCTACTGATGCTTTTAAGGCTTGGCATCAGAATTAAACATCAAGATGTAGTATTGTGTGGTGAAATAAATTAGGGAACTCTAGACAAATTATTTCTTTCCTATAAGGGAATACATCAAACTTGCATCAGTCTGTGGAAACCCGTTAACAGGGGCAACCTTTCATAGTGATTTTTTTGCAGGGCTGAAAGGCTTATGGACTACTCCACTGGAGACATTAATTTAATTTATGTAGAAAGGATTTGAGAATTTCCATTTTGTTAATTGGCAAATTATTTAGTATTAGTCAGGATTCTCTGGTTCTCAGATTCTATGCAGAGTATTTAAGGCCATGTTTCAGACAAATGGCTCACGTGATGCATGGAAACCTGCTTTGGCTCACAGTGCTTTCTCTCAAGAGTAGGGTGCACTTCATGCTGGCAAAGATGTAACACGCTGAGAGTACTTCATTGATTTGAAGCCTGCTTCTCCCAGAATGCCTGACTGCATGCATCATTTGGCCTGTCGGCACCAATAATGTGAAGTCTCTCTATTAGCCATTTGAAAAACAAAAATTGAAATTAGTCTGGAAATTTTTAGAGAATAGTTAAAAGCAACACTGCAAGATTATCATGGGTCTAACAGTCTTCCCATAGCCCACTTAAGGATCTTTCCAGTCTGATCCTGTGGAATATGACTTTACTTTAAAACTGAGAGGACTTCATAGATGCTATAGATCCCATGTGAAGACCAACCACCAACAGTGGGCCTTAAATTCAACTGCAACTGCTTTTCTAAGTGAAAAGATGAGGGCACACAGAGGGGAGACATAAAGTTCCAGCAGGCTGGTGTGGTACATCTACAGAGCAAACATTGCTGAGTATTGCTCACCCATGCAAAGGCTACAGACACATGAACACTATTTTGATTTTAGCCACCTGGCCTCAAGAACACAGTAATTTCTGTTTTGTTTCATTTTTCAATCATGACATGGCAATGTTTATGACAGTTCTGGGAAAGTAATACGAAATTAAAACTAATATTAAAGTTATCAGAATAAAATTAGATATGAAACCCAAAATGACCAGCAAAAAGATGACAAAAGACTGAGCATAAAACCAAGTGGTGGTGGCACACACCTTTAATCCCAGCACTTGGGAGGCAGAGGCAGGAGGATTTCTGAGTTTGAGGACAGCCTGGTCTACAAAGTGAGTTCCAGTACAGCCAGGGCTATTCAGAGAAATCCTGTCTCGAAAACAAACAAACAAACAAACAAACCAAAAAAACTAAAAACAAAACAAAAAAAAACCAAACCAAAACAAAACAAAACAAAAGACTGAGCATAAAATAAAGCAGTCATAAAATGAGAGTGGGTTGATATGCTCATGTTGACTTACTTACAAGGGCAGAAAGCTAAACTACATTAAGTGTATATTTCAGTACCTTAAGTGAATATTGTCCCTTACTGTATTAAAATATAACTAATAAATGCTCTGGGATTGTCAGGTTACTTCAGGAATAAGACAATGATAATATATAACATTGAGATTAATAAATATAAATGGCACTAACTTCATATAAAGTGTTTTGCAATTTAGCATTTTCACAAAGCTATCTTGCCATGGAATTGGTAAAGCACACCACCTCACATGATGCCACCCTCATATGGGCTTTAACTTTATCCAAAATGACATCTTTCAAAAAGTCTTGCTCCATGCCTACAGGATGAATAACATCTCTATGACACATTAGCTTATACTCTTTGGCTTCAGAAGGCTTATGGACTCCTATGACCTTACTTGTCTTTTGTGGGTTCCCATTCCCTAGTTTGTCCTCTTTACTACTGTAGCTCCAGCATTCGCACAGTCTCGGTACATGGCAAGTGTTAAATATTCATTGAGTACAGGGATGAGTAAACACATGTAAGGAGATCATAACAAAGCTTTACATGTGAACCATTCAGTGTCCAAGTGCCCTACATGTCCCCAAATCAGAGGTCAGGCTCCTCCGCATCTAGAGCCGATAAGAAAGAGGATGCTGCCACCTTCCTGTGATTCCTCTGGATTTGGCCTGAAGATAGGGTTATCTGCACATCAACCATTTATTAACTCTAAAATAATTCGGACTCAGGAAAGAGGCAAGAACAGCACAAACAATTCTCACATATCTCATTCACAGTACCCAAATATTAACATCTTATAATGTTTGCTTTGCCAGTCTATGCTTGTTTTTGAGCCATCTGAATATACATTGCAGACATAATCCATTTTTTACTGTCAAAAACTTCTGAATGTTTTTCTTACAAAGATATTCACTATTGTAGCCATAGTATAATTATCAAAGGCAGAAAATTGTGCTGATACACCTTGGCTAGTTAATCTATAGAATATATGAAAATGTCACTAATTTACGTACTCATGTCTTTTATTAGTAATATAAATAATATTTGTGTGTTGTTATATATACACTGTCTCCCTATTAAGAATTCTATCCATGCTATGTAATGTTTAAGGTTTGAATTGGGTTCACAAATAAGAAATCCTGCACTTCTGCTAGTGTAATGATTTATCAGAACTACACTCTACCTCCTCTTCTCATGCATACAAAGAAATAAAATTAGGATGTGATTTTTCAAGGAACACAGTACAATGTCCAATCTCCTTCCTCAGAAAGGAAAGCCGAGACTCAAACTGGCTAACTTGCCTAAGAGAACAGACCTGAAAATAACCGAGTAGTCATTGTAGACTACAGAAAACAAAAGTGACTTTAGTGTCCTTCAAATAGACAGGTATACAGGTAAATTTAAGCAACCAAAGGCAGAATGGCTAGGGCTATTTTAGATAGTCACGTGATTCCTTTATAGATCCACACAATATCTTCCTCCAAACTATTGCAGTTTCAATGGAAGAAAACCCGCTCACTTTCACCCGAGTTCTCGCTCCTCTCCTCTCTCCACTTCCTTTCTCCTCTTTTGGAAACATTCAATTTATTAAAGGGACATAAAAAATAGCACCATCCTGACACCCTGATAGACAGTCCAGAGACAGTAGAAGACGCCTTTATATCCTATAAAATGCTCTCTGCCAGATAATATGGACTTGTGCTTGATTCCAATCAGTATCTTTCTGCAAATAAACTGTCATCTGCACACAATATCTCTGTCGCGCTCCTATCATATTTTGCAAACATCAGCAAATGAACCAAGTCTTTCTTTTATAATCACAAAAGGTGCCTATACGATGTACGCCTCCACTGTTACAAGTTACCCAGTTTCACCAGTGAAGCTCACATCTCACCTCTGTGAAGAACACAAGAAGGTTTGCACTCTATCTTAGTTTCTCTGCATCCTGCATCTTTCTTTGGAAGTAATGAAATCTCAAGATCTCAGTCTGATTCTTTATCTTAAGGCAATTCTGTGTAGTGAGAGCTGTGTTTAGATATTCAGCAACTATGAACCAGGGATGAAGACTAACGGCTCCCTCAAGCCACCATTGTGTACAGAATATGCAGCATTTCTTGTTTCCCACCTCCTAGGAAGCACAGTATGTTTTTAAAAAATACATGTGGTGTTTTCATTAAGGGCTAACCCTAAATCAAGGCTTAATATAAAGTCAGCAAGACAAATTTATGACTCATCAAAGCGTAATACAGACTGCTATGAAAACTGCAAATGTAAACTTTTTCAGTCCTTTGAAATCTAGTATGTTATGTTTCAGAGTTAGCAGCACTGTTTGGGAGTCTCGTTGGACGAATTAGGTCACTAGAGGTGAGCCTTGACTTGTATAGTCTGGCTCGACCTCATGTCAACTCTCTGACTCCTGTCAAGGTACCTGCACTACTCAAGTTTCCCCAGATCATCTGCTTCTATTCCTAGCCTCTGTGGAGGACCATATACTCTCAAACTGTAAGCCAAAATAAACCCTTCCTTTCTTAAATTGCTTCTTTCCATGTATTTGGTTATAGAAACAAGGAAAGCTAAGGTCACAGTGGGAAGATGGCCTTTCTAAATTCTGGACATCACCCCTCTGTTCCCCACTCCTCCATAAGGCTCTGAAGAACCAAGGGAAATATTCAAATGTGATTCCACCTGCAGATGGCCTCTTCTGAAATTTCTGCTGTGCCTATCCACTCAAAAGACAGAGAAAAAGAAAAAAGGTTTAAACTTAAGTTTATCTAAAAGGAGTTGTCATGTAAAAAGAGGTCAGAAGTCACAGCTTGGATAGACTTTTAAGAAATTTGTAGGAAAACTACTTTTAGGATAAATATCCATTTTAATGAGTCAAATACTGCCTGTATGATAATCTAAGATAATCAGAAAATCTTGAGCTAAAAAAATAGAAAAAATTATGAAGATATTTAAGCATTCAAGACAAAGTATGCTCTTGTTTGTCTCATAACATGAGTTCGTACACATGTCAATGACCATAAGGAGAACAACCATGAAGCCTTACAAAAATTAACAGAAAACCAACTCTCAGCTGAGGTGACAAATGACTTTCATGTTGTTCTGAAGTACACTGAACTGTGCTGAGGTTACAAACTTGACAATTCCCCATCCCCCTTTAGTGTAAGGTTTTAAGGAAATAAATAAACTTCAAGTTATATTACACTGGTGCAAATCTGTTTTGGAACTACTTCTTGAAATTCCAGATGTCCAGTTGTATTTAATAAATTATTTCAGGATTCTAACAATGGTAAAATTGTTTTTACTTCTCCCCCAAAGCAGGTTTTTTTTTTTCTCTCATTATCATAGTCTCTGCATAGTTGGGTATCTAAGAGGTATGCATAACATGAAGTGGTCTGGCAGAGTTTATGATTTGGATTCACTGAAGCTGTGATGCATTTGTATGTCTGTGTGTTTATATGTAGCCATCCTTTATGACTACTTAGGATTTGTATAGTTTTAAAAGTACTAACAAAATATGTTAATCCTTTCAGAATGCTGGGTTGAAAGAGGAACATGAGGAGCCTTATAATACTGGGTACACTGGCAGGTCTCTGTTAGATACTATTCATGAAACAGCGTTACAGTTACAAAGGTTATGTATGAATTAAAAGGAGCTTGGCTAATATAAAACCGAGGGGAAAGTACAAAACTTCACACGTTAATGTATCACTTACATTTTGATGCCTGTTTTAACACAGATACAATTTTTAATTTATCACAAATACCCTGTAACTAGACAGTCATGGACCTTTTGGTCCTTCTGACTCTGCTTAGCTCCGGAAAAAAAAGTGTCTGCTCAATGCATTAGCATATTAATTAGCCATATTTCAAACTTCAGAAGACATTTAATGCTATTTTACTTCAAACCCCTTAAGTGACTATATATATATATATATATATATATATATATATATATATATATATATATATATATTTAAAAATGTCTTCTCAATGACAATACTCACTGCTGTTGCCTGTTCTATTACCCCTCTGTCCAGCTGGCTGTTCTGGCTCCTTGTATGGAAACTGTAGCGTTGTATCTAAGGTCCTGAACCCTTCTTTAAGAGAATGGTGCTTGTAGTACTCCACAAGTTCCTTTAAGAGAGCAGATTAAAGAGAGGTCTTGTTATTTTTGTTCTCAAATAAACCACTTAATACTTAATTATATATGATACAAGAACAACCATTTTAAGCCTAACATTTCCAGATATATAAAGCGAGAGTAAGAGCTCTGCCTACTGTCTGGATGTACCTGACCCCCTCCCTGCAAGGCGCTAGCCTGGTTACTGGAGACTATTGTTCATGTTGGTTGTTCTCTATTGTTCTTCAGGCATGCAGAACATCCTGTTTGTCTTCCATCAGATGTGGTGCTGAAAAGAAGCCACGCTAAACTTCGATCTCAGGGTAGTAATTATTGTTGTTATTAGTGAGAGACGTGTCTTTCTGAAGAAAAACGAAAGGAACAGCTGTTTGCTTGACTATATAGCAATTGCTACTTTCCCCCATTTTGCTTTCAACTTGTCAGAAAAACAAACTTAATACTAAATGTATTTTTCCACAAAAAAAGGTTCATGAAGCTCTCAACACTGCTCAGCATCACGCCTGCTGTACAATGATGAAGGGTTAGTATACATCTCAGCTCTCAATGCCACCCAGCATTCACAAAGGGCAGCCAGGTAGTTCTGTCTAATTGCTGTTTAGAAATACTTCTTGTCTTAAACATTGCAAAGCCTCAGATAAACTTCTACCATATTCTAAACGGAATCTTCAGGAAAATCATTTTCTGGGTATCTTTAGTTTCCTATTCTATACATGTCTGAACCCTTCTACCATGAACCTAAACAGAATAATTTATAATGAAAATGCTATCAGTAGCCTAATGTGGTAGATATGAAGTATCAAATAAATAGTTGAAATGAAAATAAAAAAAAAACCAAATCACTTTAAGCAAAGTAGTCATCGCTTTTGTCAGAGCACCCTTAAAATGTATGGAAGAACAACTCTTCTTGAGAAAGAAACATTGTCCATTGATCCAGCACATCTAGTCAGTGGTTAAGTTCAAATTTCCTAAAAGAAATCATTTAGGCCAGAACTCACTCACAATGTGGAAAAATGATTATTAATGACTTATTCTTTTCAGTCTAACTCAGACACGCTGTGTACTACTTTGTGCTGGGAGTGCCAGGGATCAGAAAAATGCTGAAGCCAAGGTGCCCAACCTCCAGGCGTTCTTATCGCTGATGGGAGAGTGAAGGGTTATCAAACCTCGGGGCACAAAGAACTTTCTTTAGTGTGTTCAACTGGGAAGCAAGAAGAGACAGCATCATGGAGATGGGTTGGTTAAATCAAAGACCAGGGGAAAATCTCAATGGCTAGCCATGGGGAAGAGATCATTTCAGATGGGGGGATCCAGGGTTGAAACACAAAGGTGGCAAAGTGAAAATCCCAGTCCTGGACTGGGGAGATGGCTCAGTAGATAGGAGTGCTTGTTACAGAACATGAGTGTGAAGACATGATTTCACATGCAGCCTCCCATATAGGAATCAGTTATAGCCACATATGTGTTTATAACCTCACAACTATTGAGTGGAGGAAACAGCTGGCCACTAGCCTAGCTCCAGGGTCTGTGAGGGAATGGGATGGAGAGAGGGAGAGACAATACTATCTGATATCTTGCTCTGGTCTCTACATATTTGTGTCTGTGCAAAGAGCACATACATTTTAATGTGCACACACATTCTGTCACATTAATAAACTGAAAGTAGTATGGCTTATCTAAATCACTGGATAAAGCAAATGAAGATTCTTTCTGTTAATTCCCACATTTGGAAAATGAGAGCCATAAAACATTTCACACAGCTCACAGATCTTCCTTGGACTCAGAGAATGAGAATGGGAGTGCTTGATGAAAAGAAGGTGTGTGGAATCTAACAACAAGAGGGGGAAAGGAAATGAAACAAAACACCAAATAGAACACTGTATCTTGGATATGGCTACCTATATGAGAATATGGCATTTGTAATATGCTGATTTTTTAATATGATTTCCTAAGAGTAGCTTAGAAGTTTAATTATGCTTAGTAAAAAATATAATCATTTTATTTTTTTGATGATGAGATAAAAAGCTTAAGGAAAACTCCATTCGCATGTGGCATCACCGATACCAGTGATACCAAGGAGTTGTTCCTTTAGCCTTGACACTTTAATTAAAATGTGCTATTTTCTTTGACAATATAAATATAAATCTGAAACAAATTGTGCAGTTCAATAGCTTTGAATTTCAATTTAACTTTATGGGAGAGAATGTGAATTTTATAAATTGTAAATCATTAGTAAGATTAATGTGAAGTTGGCTATAAACTATTGAATTATTGAACAGAAAAAAAGTTTTGTTGATCATTTAATATTTTTACAGAAGAAGAAGAAAAAAAAGACTTTTCTAAGAACCAGGGTCAGGCAATTTGGTAAACTGCAGATGGCCTTTAATACCTGGCTAAGCACAGAAAGCACCTGAGTTACATTTTTACACCTGAGTTACATTTTTACAGTCTTAGGCGGCAAATCTTCCTACCAGGCTTCCGAGTAGAATTACGAGCGCCAGTATGGATTGTTTCCAATTCATGGCTTTATGCTCTCTGTATTTTAGTCTAATCCACCCCTGCTTTAGCAGTCATTGACCTTCAGGTACAACAAGCAAATAAGATGACTCTAAACACAAGAAATCTCTAAGCTTCCCTTATCTCAGCCGACACAGTGGTGTCAACAATCCAACCCTGAGAAATAATGAGTGTGGGCCAGTCATTCCAATTACCAAGGAAACAGGCACTGGAGATGGCTTACAAACAACATTTGGACATAGCTTGTCTGGCATACATGAAAATCAGAACAAAATTAATACCTTGTAATCTGGAATCAGAAAGTCATTTAGGGTTGGAACTTAATGATTAAGAAAAACAAAGACTTTGATTAACCAAGCTATTGAAACCCAAGGGAAGGAGTTCTGGTCCCCAGCACCAAATTCAGCCTTTTCTGTGAGACACCAGCTAATTTAAAATAAGCTTTTAGAGTCTGCTTATACTTAGAATCCTTTCTAATAGAAAATTTATTCCAAGCTATAAGGTGATCCATATGCAGAGCATAATGTAATGTGGATGGTGAGATTAGTGAGATGATGAACTACTAAGACATGGCACAGGTCTATGCACTAGCACTTACTGAGATGGGAACAGTGCTACATAACACACCACAATAAACTTTGTCTGCTAGAGGTCATACGACATCTATTTGCTTTAAAGACACATCCTACATCTTGGAACCTCCTCTCCTCTTCCAAAGAAGTATGTTACCATAATAAGAACACCTCTTCTTGGCAAGTATCCACATGGCATTTTGTCTCTTAGGTCTGCAGGACACCACTGTCTTAAATTCTCTGGCATACATATACTTGCTAACTTGTAAGCTATTCTAGATCAATTGAGTCATTTTATTATGTAGTCTCTTAAAACTATAGTGATTGAGTTTTTCAAGATTCAAAATAATTCAAAACTCATACTCTTCTTTGCAAATTTTATCTTAAACATTGTGCCTCGTTCTATTAAATCATTTTATTAGAATCCAAGTCTGCCTTTTGGAAAAACAATAGAATTTTATTATAAATACACATTTAATTTTTAAAAAATGTATAGTATGTAGATTTGGTATATCACTGCTTATCTGTTTACTGAATTTATTGAATACACATCTTCAAAAATTAAAAATAAAGATTCATAATAAACCTATTCAACACATTAACAAAAAGCAGGGCAAATCCCAGGTAGCTCTATGGCTTCTTTGGCAATTGGTGATTATTTGGTGATTATTTGATAAAGCTGGCAAAAGGTCTTTGCTTATGACTAAAGGATTTCTGTTCCTTGTCTACATTTCTTTATTTACATAAATATCCTTAAGCTGGTTCCTTTCTTTTTAGTTGCTGCAGCTTTGCTCTTAATTCTCCATCATCTCTTTTGAACTATTGTGGTCTGAGCTTCCCTATAAAAGATCTCCCAGCGTGGAAGGAAAAAGGAAAAAGAAAAAGAAAAAGAATAGCATAGCTATGGTCTGTGTCCCCAACAGGGGCATTCATGAGTGATACACAGCATTTGTGTCACTTATTTGAATTCTGAGACCTGTGCATTTACTTCCCTTTCCAGGAGACCAATGGATAAATTTTAATGGTCTCTGCTTCACATTATTTAAATTGAGGAGTTTGTCACCTTCAGTATAGTCATAGCCATATAAGAACTGTAGCCCATGATGGTGTCACTGGATTTTCTCATCCCTAACCTTCCCTGATATAGGATTTCCATGGGCTGAACCAAGGTGATACAAAGCTGAGCTGATTGGCCCCTTACAGTGGCCATTCCCTTTATGCTTCTTGTGTGTCTTCTGCAACAGGAGTTTCTTTTGCGACTTTTCAATATCTGCAAGGCTAGCAGTCATCTTTGGCCTTGCAGCATTTTTTAAGTGTCACATCAACTATAACTCTGTGAGGAAGCCTCATTACCACACAAAAAAGTTCTGCAGGTAAGAGCTCCAGCTGGTGTGTCTTGCAGAGATGGCATGCCCCATGCATGCTTTCATCATGTCTGGGCTATGCCTGTCACTCATTATCTGTGTACCCACTTGTCACATCCTTCCTAGGTTTTTATTACATGAAGAACCTCTTCTGGACCAGCTTGTTCTGTCTTCTCTTTCACAGCCTGGTAGATAGATACAACAGAATGGAAGCTACCTCTAGCAGGGAGGATGCGTGGATCTTGGTTACCAATTTGACAAGAGTTTCCATTTTCCATGACTGTCCAGGCTGCCTGTCCTTTCCTTTTGAATTTCAAATGTCCTATTTATGTCTAAAGATTTCTTCCTGTTTCCTTTTCTCTCCACTCAAGATGCTTCAATTTCTTTAACACACTGGTCCCTATCTTGAAATGATTTTTAGGTAAGGCATTCAAGCTGGCTGAGTTTATAAGCTTTCTTATACTCAATTTTACCTCATTTGTATTCCTAAGTGATTTCTGTTACTTTCAGGAAAGGTCTAGTGTATATGGTTTGATTCGTAGCTCTGTCAAGGGATCTTCCTTCTCAAAGCTAATCAAAGTTCTTAACATCTACAAATGTATCCTGTGTCCTGTGTCCAAATTCTTCATTAGCTCAAGAAATTAACTAAGTGAAAAAGATTTGAAGCCACTCCTAGGAAAATAAGATATACTGTTAACAGTGTGTGTAATGAAATGTATATGTTATCTGTAAGACATATACACAATATACCTACTAAAGAAATTACTGAGACATTTACAAATTGTCAGAATTGATCACTACATTCTAACCACAATATATGCTTTTCATTTCAACACAAAATTTCTATGTATTATCAATGAATGACTGTGGCAAAAATATAAACAGATGTCTAACTGTCTAATTAATTAATGAGAACTGTGATTACACAATTTATTTTATTTTATTAAAGGTTTATTTATTTATTTTTATATATCAGTGTACACTGTAGCTGTCTTCAGACACACCAGAAGAGGGCATCTGATCCCATTACGGATGGGTGTGAGTCACCATGTGGTTTCTGGGAATTGAACTCAGGACCTCTGGAAAAGCAGCCAGTGCTCTTAACCACTATCCATCTCTCCAGTCCCGATTACACAATTTGTAATAGTAGAAAATATAAAGAAAATTGCAAATTTAATTTCTATGGCCTCTTGTATGAAATAGAGTTAAATGTAAGAGGTATTTTCATTAATTAAAAATTTTCTTGCCATAACTGATCATGACAAAAGGTAGCTAAAAGGAGAGACGGAGGACATAAGTAGAGGAATGATAAGAAAGATTTGCCGTTTGCCAGTGAGACAATACACTCAAACAACCATACAAACCACTGACAGCTATACTTGAGTTGGCAGTTGCTCTGAGAGTCATGAGTTGTGTATACTATAAAATTTTATCTAAAACATACAAGTCTCATTTATAATGATCAATACCATCTGAGCAATGTAAAACTGCACTGGAGTTCTTCAACCTACAAAGTTAGGATTTTGCTAGAGCCCACACTATAATTCTCTTTAGATAATTTTCAGTGGGTAACATTGCTAAGAAACTACAGAATTAAACTAACTTTAACAGCAGAAAATGGGAATTATAGATTGAAAAGAAATAATCAATGCTCACCATTAAGCTTTTAAATTTTCTATTTTCTGCAATGTGAAAAAAGCCATCTCTTGTTAAAATCTTGATGTGTTTTGCTTCATTATTGTACCTGTGGGCAATGAATAACTTATGAATATAAATGTGTTTTTAATCAGTAGAAATCAATAATTACCAGAGGGCATGCCCCAATAACATTATAGGAATTAATTCCGAAGACAAAATATATACTTGTGCCAATACAATGCTGACAGCTAATTAACAACATATATTTACTAGATGGGCTGAAGATACAACCAATATTTGAAGTGAGAGAAAACTTTGATCTGACTAATTACTATGCTTAATTTACTTAGTAAATTTAGTTTGATAGTACAAAAAAAAGGAGATAAAATCTAGTAATTTGTATTCTTTGAATTTACTAGAAATACACACATATCAAGTCAACAAAATATAATGTTATGAAAGAAATCTATTATGCCAATTAGCAGCCTATAACACCCATTACTGTTTTCCTTGCAGATATTTTCCAGTATTAATGAACTGTCTGGATAAATGCATTACTTCTGCTGCAATTAGAACCCTGGTTTTCAACTTCAGTGTTATATGTGTCACATGACCTACACAATTATGAACACAGGAAATCTATTTTTACAAAAGCACTTGTCCTACTTACTTAATGCTAATTGCATATTCTCCAGACTCTTTGGTCCTGTGCCTTACAAGGTAAGTACTATTCACCCTGTTAATAAGTTCAGTTTCTGCCTGCAATCTTTCCATTGGGCCAGCATACCTGTGAAAAGACAGAAAAATTAGATGAACATATCTGAAAAGAGAGGGTAAGTACAAGTATTTGTCGTGGCTTTATGTGTATGCAAATTACATTGCTTTACATAATAATTTGGAAAAAGCTCTTTAATAGTCTAAACAGAAATACGGTACAACATTAACATCAGCAAAATGGGCAATACCTAAAGAGTCAGTGAGCACTAGTCAACGCGAGATAAACAGAAGGGACGAAGACAAGAGTCAGAAGGTTAGGATCAGATAGGAAGAAGAGTTATGGGAGGCATAGCCCTGTATAAGACACAGGCAAACAGAAAGACAGGCAAACAGCTGGACAGACAGACACAGACAGACAGACAGACACACACACACAGAGACTTCAAGATGTCACCTTTCCTATATATACTATCAGATCTCTTTGGAGGATCTTTTTGAAGTGACTGAAATCATTTAAATTATTGTAAAATAATTATCATTGAGATGTGAGATTAATTATCCTAGTTCACAATTCTGACAAACAAACTTCTAAAGAAACAAACAGTGATAAAGGAATCATTCTCAAAAGTAATTTTCAAAACCAGAGTTCAGGTTTCCCTAGACTATATGGGCCTTAAGCACAACCAAACTCTGTCTTAACAATGACAATCATAGTAAAATATCCAAACTCTGAATTAAATTATTCTTGCATGACCACTCACATCAAATGTAAGCACTCCACATAGTGCCAAGGATCAAAGATCTGGAACAATAGAAATTAAAAGGAAACTACATTTGGACTGGCTCTTTTCAAGCTAATTAATTCATGAATTAATATTCAAGTAAAGCATCTGACTCACATATCAAATCATAAACTCAGTATAAATGTATGCTTTAATCTATACTATTCATTTAAAATGTACACAGTAGACATTTAACAAAAGTTCATGGAGTCAAATGGATATAGGCAGTCTTGGACCATGAATAAAGGGAAATTAGTGGCAGTTTGTACCAACGACACATTTTTAAGGGAGTTATGATAACCTTATGACCTATTAAGATCTAGTATAGTCTGCTTCACGCATATCTCATCTGCCTTATATCTTCTAATCCCTGTATCTCTACTCTCAACCTCCTGTACGCAGGGCTTGTCAGTCTCCTGACCATAAGGTCATTCATACACTGGGCTCTTGTGTGAAAACACACTTCCATCAACACAGTTTTGTTGTTGTTGTTGTTCAGGTTTTGAGAATCTTCCTGTGCATCTGTCTTAAAGACTGTCCTGCATATGCATGGAACCCTCTCTCCCTCATTTTAACTACGGTCTGCCAACAAATGTTAATCTACTTAATGTATACTTTTAAAAGCAATGAAAAGCAGCATCTATCATATCACAGGAGCATTCTATCCCAAGTCCTGGGTCGAATATTTTACCAGTTTTTTCTTTATTTCTACATAGATATTTTAAATAACTGTGCTTATGCTACAATTCATTAACTTCTAACTCTGGGCATAAACAAGGAAAGCCAATTTTCTCCTGACATAAGCCTCTTCTGTCAGACTATTGTCTTTGTGTAGCATCTGTGGACACAAGGCATCATCCAGCTCATTTTGAGCAGTGCAGAAGTTTTAAAATATTTGGCTTATAAGAAGGTAAGCATGGGAGTTTGTGTGGGTTGTCTTTTATCTTCCACGATTCTTTCTAAGTTCTCTACATAAACTCTCTACCAATGCATTTTCAAAGATATATACTCTACTTGTAAAGTTCTCACTCTTAACCCAATGACATCTGTGTTCCCCACTCTCTCAAACACCCGATTCTTTCTGCCCTCTAACCCTGCTGTTCCACTCCGGGATTCTGCATTTTTCTTTTCTTTGTATTAATAATTAATCCTTAGTTTTTCTATAAATGGAGTATGATATGTAACATTTTAAAGGACAACACGTAGGTAAATATTTCATTTCCCCCACACTTAATTTGTCATTTGGTTAGCTAGAGGAGTCTAAGTGAGAAATGATTTTGCCTTTTAAAAATTAAATGGCATTACATTGTTATCTTTTAACTTCTAATTAATTTAATTCTAACTTCTGACTCATTGGATGTGACCAGACACATTTTTCCTTGGAAGCTTTCATATTCCATATTTTATCTATTAGAAAATTTTAATGATAATGTTCTTTTTCTGCTTTCAGCAGCCTCTCCAAAAAGGTAGACATGGAATTCAACTCTGGGAAATATATTACTTCTTTAGTAATTGATGCCCTTGGCATGTGAGTATCTGTGTGTGTTGTGTGTCTGTGTATGCTGTGTGTGTGTGTGTGTGTTTCCAGCTTTCTTACAAGTTGAAAACTAGCAAACATTCATGCCAATTATCTAATTTTAACAATACTTCTCCCATAATTTCTTTCTTTAATGTTTTTGGAATTTTTCTCAGCCTTACACATTCCCAAGCTTCTATACTACTTAATTTATAAAAGCTCTTCAATTCTCAGATCATTTCTATTACAAAAGATTTGTTATATACTTCAAAGTTTTCTTCAAGTGTCTGCTTTCCCTTTATTGCTTGTTCATGCATAAGGAAGCAGATTTTAGGAATGATGGAAGAGCCTGTGTATGCAGATCCAAAAGTGCCACTGGGCAGAAGTCTGTGAATTTGGCAAAATCTGATAATTGGGCTGGGAACCAGCCAAATGTTAGGGGTTTTACTGAGTTCATTCAGGTTGTGTGAGTGAGTGTGTGTGTGTGTGTGTGTGTGTGTGTACTCTCTAAACTATTTTTTGCATTCAAGGAAAGGGTGCAGTGTGAGAGAAACTATTCCCGTGTCAGATCTAAGCTATATGAAGGCAATAGGGTTTAACATCTTGGATTTAAAGACTTCTTTAGCATGAGTGGTTTTCAGAATGGCATCTCCGCAGCCTCTGCTAGGTTTAGCCTTTCCAAGTTGAAACCCAGTATGTTTTTGTTTCCCCATGTAATACACACAACAACACTGTCTCTTGGCAAAGAGTAAAAAGCCAGGTTATTTGACTATGGGGACAAGGCAACAGGGGCCTTGGCATCTAGCACATTCAGACTTTCAAAGGGCTCCCAGTCCTCGGCCTCAGATCTCATCCCAACATTTCATATATAAAACATAGTTAGTTGAAGGCAACCTTGTTGATTTTCTCTTTTATTTCATGGTCTCTAAAAGTAATAATCGCTTGGGATCAACCTACTTTAAAGAAGGAAATAATGAACAAATGAAATAAATGGATGATGTTGAGGCTCATATTCCTAAAATTCAAAGTTTTCATAAGTGTTTGATAATTTTGTTCCCATGTTCAACGTATTTCACATGAAACTATCTACTTCGTTTGAATGAACTGTCTAGAGTACTTAGGAAAGAAATTTAATCTAGAATTCGTACACAGTAATTTCTTTGTTCCTGTATTTAAGATCTTTCCAGTGTCTTGGCATCTTGATTTGTTTTAATCATTAGGAATAATGTTATTCTAACTGTATATACTTTCAACAGATTTTTACATACTTGGAAGAATTACTTATAAAAAGAAGAAATAAATACAAATCTGTCCACCCTCTTGTGTTGGGACAGTTCGCCGGTACCTGCCCATATTATTTAACAAAAATCCATGTGGTTGGTGACACTAGGATTTATCTTATCTCCAAAATTATAAACCTTTTAGCCATAAATTTAGTTTCATGAAAAAATAAGCTTTCATTTCTGTTATTAATTTGGTTTTAAGTTCCACAGTAACAAAAATTTCAAAATTGTCCTCAGAGATATTAAAATGTAGCAAAGACTCCCAATTTGATCTCAGTTTCTTTGGCAGGCTCAGCATCAAAGCCAGGAGGAGTACAGCAGAGAGTGTGGGTAATGACAAGGAAGGCAGAAGGTGACAGCTGGAAAGCAGCGAGAGGTCTGAGGAGAATTCCCTACACTGGAAAGTGAGCGTCCTGGCCTGATGTTCAAACTGGCCATAGACCAAGGTAAGGGGGGGAATACATATACAGATGTATATATTTGTAATATATATATATTACACACATGTAGACACCACATGGAGACGCGGATCTTCAGTCTGCAGCCCACTGGTTGCACTGATTTCAGTCTTTTTTTCTGTACATAATGACAGTAACACCTTCCATGCAGGAAGTTTTGGAAATTTTTGTTATATGTGAAAACACATTTATTCAGGACAAATGGAAATTGGAAATGGGTTTACAACCTCACGTTTAACGTGAAATAAAATACGTAAAGTGGTAAGTGCATATAAAATACTCAGCATATACTGCTTATTATGATCTGAAGAAATCCTAACTATTCTACTTCTTATGTATAGTTTTAAAGCTGAAAATATAATAATAACAACAACAACAACCATCACTGAGCACCGCCATCTTTGATTCTGCTACCCACTCTACCAGCATCTCGCTTCATCTCCACCTGCTGTATTTCTCCTTGTTGAAACATTCCCTTTAGGAAGGAGAGAGGGCCCATGAGGCTCATGACATAAACTAAAGGTCACACTTCTGAGAGAGGAGAACCTTCAAGTATTCTCAAGGGCCCCTTTCCAGCAGTCTAAGACAGAGTAAGCAGCTGCCTGGGAGGGAGACTTAAGAGCTGATCTACGAGGAAGAGATTCTTAGACCATTAAGCTGGGCCCAACGCTGCCACGTTTATAAGAGGTAATCTGGGTTGAGGTGGGATTTTCACTGATGTAGTTGCTTTTATGCCATCCCTGTTCCTTGTAACTCCTCCTTGAAATGCCAGGAAAAAAAAATCATTCCTTTGCTGATCTGGACAGTGGTCAGTCACTACTTTGGCCATTTATGGCCTCACTTTCTGTGAGGAGTAGATGTGTGGGTTCATCTTCCTTGGTAAAATATGTCACACAACAAAATCCAAATCAGACACGGTTATATCTTTTTCTACCACCCTACACTGGAAACTACAATCTTGTATACCATCCTTTTGAGTAATTCTTAGTTTTAGATACTATAATGATTTTTTTTCTTCTCTGCTTCTTGAGGTTTATCTTTCCAAAATGTGAGCTACATCATGATATATCCCATTCCTTCCTGTGTCTGTTACAGACATTTATGGTCCAGTGCACTCACATGCATACACCTATAAACACCATTAACCAATCACGATACAGAATAACTAGCAGTATACAAATTCATTACAGTGTTTTGTTACATGTGAAACCACCTTTAGCCAGGACAAATGGAAATGGAACGTGGTTTACAACCACACATTTAAGGTGTCCTCGAGCTAGGAGTACGGTATTTCAACTTAGCAGCAGAAACATTTTTAATACTTACCAGGGTTGGCAAGAATAATCTACTGGTTTAGGTACCTAGGACATAAAAAGGCAAAAATAGATTAAGTTTACTTAAGGGTAGCTTTTAGAAATCAATCATTAATTCAGTTCAGCTGAGTCAGCCCAATAAAACCCGTAAGTAGCACAGGTCCGGGACTACCCGCTGGCAAGTTTACACAGAATGAATCATAGTATATGTCAGATAAGTAGAAAATAATTCATTTTGCTTTATTTCATTCTTCCACGCATTTTTCTACTATACCTTCAAGGGAAGAGATAGCAGAAAAAATATGAACTAGAAACTTTCAACATTTACTACAAGACAGTCCAATCCAGCCTAGAAAGCTAAAATGAAAATGTTATTAGAGAAACCAAATAGCACTTCCCTTCCCTAAGACAAACAAACAAACAAAGAGATGTGAAATAAACAGTACAGGCCGAGGTAGATGCTCTTTTGTAACACAAATTCTAAACTTCAATTTTAAAATCTTCCAACCAGAAAACATTTTATCTGTTAAAAAAAATCATGAAAAATAGACACATTTTCCATTTTTTTATATATAGACTTGCACAAGTGAAAATATTACATTTTATGTGCAGGTAAAGAAAGCGTCTCCTAGCTGATGGCAGAAACTAGAAAATGAAGAAAGCAAAGAATGTATAGTAGTCGTCAAAAACTGCACAATAAAACACACACCACAGAAGAGGTGGCCATTTACAAGCTATTGAGGAAAAGGTAGAATATAGATCGTCTGCTTTGAGTTTGAAAACATCCTTCATGAATCAGCCAAATTTTGACAGATTCCATGAAGTCCCTGGGTCTTTTACATTAGATGAGAGGAGCAGAGGACGAGAGGAATGAGGAAGAACTTTTGCATATTTCACCTGCGGTCTCTCCTTTTTCTGGAAAGGGCCATATATCCGAGAAGTGAGGAGTGACATATAAGTTCACAACAGACAAACAACTGAGGCAATTCCATCCCAAAACTCCCCCAGAGGAGCCTTTGCTTCCTCAATGGGCACGTTCTGTATGTGAGATCCTTGACTACTGTTCCATTTCACTTTCTGTTGTTGTAATAAAGCACTGACAAACACACAAAAACCTAAGGGGAGCAAAGCATAACTATCTTGTACTTCCAGATCATAATCCATTATTTAGGAAAGTCAAGGGGGTGAGCTCAAGGTAGAAGCTTGAGGCCCAAAGCAAAGAGTGACAGTGTTTGCTGGCTTGCTCTCTGACCCAGGCTTAGCTAGCTCTTGTATGTAGCCCCAACACATCTTCTTAAAGGTGGTGCTGCCCACAGCCAATAATACAGCCACCCTCTCATCTCAAATCTCTATAAACCCAGGGGTCCCATCATTCAAACTGGACTTGTGTATTCTTATATTCCCACAAAGCATGTGTCTTGTCTTAAAGCAGGAAGTTAACTGGTTAAATTCTAACTTTAGATTGTTTTCTGCAATAAGCAGTTGACGGTTTTTCAGTTAATTTCTTTTAGTCCAAGCCGAGGGGATTTCCGGCTTCACTACTCAGTCGGGACTTTCGTGTTAATTAAGACACAGAACTTGAGGGGACTCCATCTTTTCTAACGTTTTCTCTCACGACTATGATGGTGCTTCAAACTTCCTACTCTGGTTCCTCGATGCAGAGAAGTGTATGGTTTCTATCTTAAGTTTAGCCATGCTGAATGCCTGTATTTGAGTTGTAGGCAACACAAAAGCACTCCCAGTTTCACGTGTCAACATTTTTGCTAGCTACTAGCCTCAGACAGCTCCTCAATACTGTTTAGTATTTATTGGTTACCTGGGAACCACTAAAATGGTAGCTAGTCGCAGACTATCAGTAGTAGAAATGTGTTACTTCCAATTACGGCTGGTTTTAGTATTGAATCCAATGATCAATGCTTTTTACAGGCATTTGTCTTTTCTCTCAAGTTGCAATTCATGTCATCTTTAATATCCCGAAGTTTCATTCTTGATTTTTAAAATTAGTCATATTGTAAAATCTGGAAAGTTCTTGTCTATGATTTATTTGAATATTGCTTTTCTACAATTATCTTTCATCTCTTCAGTTTGCTACATTTGAATCTCATCCTTTCATTCTCTGTTTCAGTTTTGCACTGCCTCACCTCTCTGGACTCATTTTAGAAACTTCTTCAGATTTCTCTTCCAGTTTTCTACTCAACCACGTTGGATAGGGCATCTAATATACCTGTTAAGATCTTTGCTTCGATTACTACATTTGAGTCTTTTATAGAAAAGCCCAGATAATCATATAGTATGATAATCTCCTATCCATTTTAGTTTTCAGTTATATTAAATATAGAACTGTATTTAGATATACTGTCCTGTATCCGCTACATGAATATGATTCTGTATTTTGTTTCTGCTATCCTTAGCCTGTGGAGGTCCGTTTTCTCATCTGTTGGATGATTCCAACATGTGGATTTATATCCCCTGGAGGTTTTATGTGTATTAACCCTTTGAGGGCTGTCTGTGAAGAGGCTAAAATCCAGACAGAATATGTACTTTTTACTTAGGGAACACTGATGTTGGGTCGTTTTAATTACATTTCTTGCTCAGGACAATTTGAGTAACAGAGACCACTTGACATCCAGCCCTACATACAGATGACTTTTACACTCAAGTTTAGAAATCGTTAAAGGAGATCACTGTCTCTCTCCGTTACTAACCTATACCAGAGCTAAGACCAACAGAAGTATCTCTTCAGTGGGGTAGAGTTTTCCTGGAACCTGCTCTAACAACTGCCAGATTCACATGTATCCAAGTTTGCATTGTGTTGTAGTCTCAGGCTTCATCTCCAATCACCCTGGTGCCATGAATTAATGACCTCATTTCTGTACAGCATTTTGTCCCCCAGCCTGGAGGTTCTGATCAGCATGCCTCAGAATATTTGAAGATAAAGTTATAACACATATAGAAAAATAAAATTTTGGGTCAGAATAGAATTCAAAGCACTATTCAGGGACCCCCTGATTCACAGCTTATTCTATTATCAAGGGATGCAGTTTTCAAAAGATACATCATAAATTCATCCCATAAGCATCTCACTTTAGTAGTTATTTAAGCTATAAGAGCATTCACATTTAGCTGGTTGTTTTATTCCCAAGTATGTATTACTGTACAACTCTTTAGAATCTTAAATTATCTGTCTATGATTTTCCTTTGTATCTGATAGGGTTTATGGTAGGATTCTATAAGCTGACTTCATTTGCTAATTACCTGCATGCATCAAGGGACTCATGTTTGCTTTTTTATTCTTTTGTTCATCCATTCAACAAATTTACATACATTTTATGCCAGACTATTTTTAAACAAAACTTCTAAAACCCATGCCAGATGTTGTAAACAGAAAATAGGGCTTGGTATATTAAGTGCTTATTAGGGTTCCCAAATGTCTGAATGTTAAAATCTCTTGTCACTTGCTGTTATGTAAACATTGCTGCTTATATTTGTACCTGCGAGAAACCAATCTATCTGTAGCAATAGACCAGCAAATCTTTTTTTTTTTTTTTTTGAAAAACTCTCTTTGCATTTCAAAATAATTAAGCTTGGATAAATGGTGAAAGAGTACATTCCCAAATTAAAGGTGACAGATATTATACTTGTAATTATCAAAAAGAATGTGCAGTTGAGAAATGTGGAAGCCATGGGAATGTAACAAGAATGATTATTTAAGAATGTTGAGGGCATTTCCCATCGTAATCATATTGGTAAAGAAATTTCATCACATTGTGTTCATTAACTTTAAAATTATGAGAAAAATTATGATGTTAACATAATGCCACACCACACAGAAATGAATCAGCACCACAAAGCATCATTTTCTGTGATATACACCAATATTGTTTGAGTAGTAGTCATTGTGGTAATTTGAATAAAAATGGTCCCCATAGGCCCATAGGGAGTGGGTATGAGGAGGTGTGGCCTTGTTGGAGGAAGTATGTCTCATTCTGTTCCTGCTGCCTGCAGATACAGATGTAGAACTCTCAGCTCCTTCTCCATCACCATGTCTGACTACATGCTGACATGCTTCCTGCCATGATGATAATGGATAAAACCTCCGGAACTATAAGCCAGCTCCAATTAAATGTTTTCTTTTCTAAGAGTTGCCATGGTCATGGTGTCTCTTCACAGTAGTAAAACTCTAAGACAGTCATTCATTCCTCTTTCATCCATTTTCAGGAAATTTCATGATGACATTAAATAAACAGAAAAGACATTCTAAAGGATGGGAAATGTATTCAGAGACCTGGATGAAGAATTTGTGAGCTTTTTGTTCTCTACTATGCTTTCAAAGATCCCAGTTGAAGTGTAATGACTTCCTGTAACCTGAGTGACCAGGAGCAGGTTAGATCATTGACTCTCAATGAGGAAAGAAAATCTTGCTCAGTGCATCTACTCTGTGGATTTGGGTTACTTTTCCTAGAGACTTTTAAACAATTGTGTACATTTTAAGTTATATTTCTATCCTGCATCCTGCTTTCTTGTCATTTGACATGTTTTCAGTACAAATTAAAATATATCCTGTGAGATTATCCCCATGTAAGTCCTGCCCTCCTATGAAAATATTAGTGAAAACAATGAACATCTAGGCAGTCAATATCCTGTGCACCCTCTTGCACAATTGATCATAGTAACAAAGGGAACATAAAATGAGACAGAAGTGAAATATGAGAACTTACACATGGAGATGGCTTGACAGCATCACTTGGAAAAAATCCAACCTCTCCTGAAGCTAAGTTTCTTCCCTATGTAAGAAAAAGAAAAACACTGTTGAAGACAAAATAATAAAGCCATGCAGTTCTTTATACCATGTTGTTCATCTTAGGATCCACATGCGGTTGTTTATACCATGTTGTTCAACTTAGGATCCTCAGGGTTGTTTGCCTATTGCATTCAGTACTCAGTATTAATTCACGGGCCCAGACCAAGTAAAGGCAGAGACATTTTTTTCTTAACTGTTGAACTTTCCATTTGGTTTTAAGTTATGGTTATAAAAGAACCTGTCTACTTGTCAACATACCATTTGATTATATCTCTTAATTCTTCTGTGCCTGAGAGGCCCAACAAGCAGCTAGTTACACCCAACCAATGGTCTGAAGTAGAGGACCCCTGAGGTTGAGTTAGGGAAAGGCTGAGAGAAGTTGAGGAGGAAGGTGAGCCTGTAGGAAGACCATCAGTCTCAACAAACCTAGACCTTCAAGATCTCTCAGACACTGAGCCACCAACCAGGCAGCATGCACTAGCTGGTCTGAAGTTCCTGACACATATACAGCAGAGGACTGTCTGATCTGGCCTCAGTGAGAGAAGATACACCTAACCCTTAAAGAAACTTGAGGTCTCAGGGAATGGGGAGGCCTGGCAGTATGTGGGGAGGTGTATGTGGGGGTATGGGACATCCTTTTGGATACGGCGGAGAAGGAATGGGACAAAGAACTGTCAGAGGGTAGAACAGGAGGGGGATAATGACTGGACTGTAAAAAAAAAAAGATTAAATAGATTAAATATAATAATAAAAACAGAATTTCTCTTAATGAAATACCATAGCAGTATTGTTATATTTGTCTAAGGATCACACATGTTCCTTAAGGCAGAGAAGTGAGAGCTACTGTGACCTATCTTAACAGATGAATAAGGTTAGAGTTCCCTTCTACTCCTATAAGGCATTAGTCTTAGTTCTGGGAGATAATGTATGCTATATTCAACGATTTCTATTTGAAATAGCCACCCTGCAACATTTGGAGGATTCAAAAGAAAGCAGAGTGTAGGCAGGATGTCTTTGGCTCCTTGGTAGATGTGTGTGGGATGCACATTGGTAATTCATTAATACTAATGGGTGGAGCAGCTGTCAATCCCTTACACATGGATGCTACTGCAGGCTGTCACTAAGAAATAAGCCACCCTCCAAGGCAATGATTCAGTGCACTTAATGTGATGATCTACCTATGAGGATTTTACTAACCTTGAGGAAAGACATACATCTGAATTTTCTTCTTTTATTCTTACATGAGAATTTTATTCTGGGTCAAATTATCAGCTTGGCATCTTTTTTATGTCTGTTACAAATGCCAGACAGAAGAATAATCTTGTACTTATGGTCCTGTCTGATATTTGTTCTGTGAGTCCTTTAACATGTTCAAGGTCAACTTGAAAACATCGCTGTTTTGCACTGTGCATCACCTGATATATAGTACGCTATCTCTGTATGTATCTATTCTGCAGGGAATCTTGCATCGTATGGTGGGACGTTTGTAAAGTTAACATTACCAGCTGAGTCTTTTTATGAAATATTTTCTTTGGAAAGGAAAGGACCTGAGAAAATAGGTCAAGAATTGCATATGCTGAGAATAGAGGCAACTTTAAGACTCATTAAATGAATTGAAGCAGACACAAAGAAAATATTAAATTATAATTTATACAATAACAATTCCCTATTTTCTGAAAAGCAGGTTGCTTCTGTAGAAAACATATTAAATTAAAATTATTGACAACTTTCTCTGATATTCCTACTATATCACAAATACAAATGCATAGTCAGGCTCTTATTTATTCCTAACTGACCTTAGGTTTTAAATATTCCTCATTTTTCTTTAAAAGAGTGTACAGATGATCATAACGAATTTAAGCTATTTTAGATTTGCCAGTAGAAATAAATCTGTAATCTACCTGTAGAGAGAAAAACATTAATGCTTGCCAGGATGCCATAGCTAAAACTGCATTTCTAAACCCACAGACAAGAAAGGCTTAACATGACGGAAGATGTCCTCTAAAAATCTTAATCATAAATTGCTTGGCTTCTAACTTTGTGGGAAAAAAAGGGGGAACAAATTGCTTGAAGAAAAATACCACATCTCTTTCCCGTGGGCCATTTATCCCCCTAATACTATCTAGACTGGAGCTTTAATGCACTCCTGGAAGCGTTCAGAATGATTTGAAACAGATTTGGAAAGCCCAATGTAAAAAGGCTAGATTAATGATTATTCATGAACGGTGGGAAACTCTCCCCAATACAGTGCCCCAAACACTCAGAGCATATGGATGACAGTGCTGTGAGGTTACTGAGCAGTTTATCTCACATGGCTAGTAACCAGAGCAGCTACCCTGCCCAATCCTGTCTCCACTGTCAGAAATAACTGGCTTGAGCTCTGGGAGGGGAGAACATACAGAAAGACCATAGATTATTGGAATATATGTAAAGAAACAGGGCTAGGTTTATTGAATGGACAGGTAGGTAGAAATTAGATAGTAAGTAGATTAGATAGATAAATCAAATAATTGAGAGCACTATTTTTATAATCACTGTGATGAACTTTGTAAAGACAAGTAATGAAACGAGTGCCCCAATAATGAGAGGGGAAGTGAGCAGGAAAGACCAGTTGGAAACTGGCATCCACTAACAGGTGATCTGTGGTTACAGCTATGGCCATATTATAACTGCCACATTCTGTGCAACATATGTCTAAGCTAGTTCTTAAAATACATAGAAAGGTGGTGTCACAGGAGGGTCACCAGAAGAGCTTGCTTTGTTTCCTAGTCTACTATAAAAAGCTGCACAGCGATAGGCAAGTCACAGTGGTAAGCAATAATGACAAGATTTCCCATAAGTACCTCATCAGGGTGTTTTAAAGATTGAAGAATTAATATGTATGGAAGCCATTTGAAGACGCTATGTATTCATTTTCTCTTTTATCTTAAATATTGTTTTTAATTATTCTCAAATTATTCTTTTAGATTTTCACTGTTTAAGAAAGCAGAAATGTATAATCCCATTATCCCACTGGTATCCAGGCAAATATACTAATTCACAAATAGCATGGACTGTCATTGTCATGTTCATTCGAATGGCCAGTCTATGTTCTGGAGAGGTCCATGCTTTACACAGCAGTTTTACTGTAAGCAAACATATTCTTTCATCAGTCGCTGCCTCCTAAACAGCTATGTTCCTGCCAATGCACACTGGCAGTTGTCAGACACCGTTGTGCAGAGTTAAGTACTTACTGATCACTATGAAGACCCCAAAAGTCTACATGTACACACACAAAAGAACACAAAAGCTGCCCATGTTGGCTAGTGTATGAATTTTTAAAAGCTCCCGAAATGAAATAAAGACTTGAAATTCCTATTCCTGATGTTGGTCACTTCTACATAAGGAGCAATTTTAACTTAGACTTCTGCCAAACTTCATCCTTGGGCGCCATCTTTGAAATCATAGTTACTTTCAATTGGTATAGGTTGATCATTAGATCCATCATCAAAATATATGGCGAAGAACACAATTATAGCTGATAGTTTTTCTAGTGTATACAAAATTGTTTTTACTCCATCTTTGGAATTTTGGCTGATGAGAGTGGAAAAAAAAACAGTTAAAATCAAAAGTTGTAAAATGTATACTGAGAAAAGAAAAAAAACTACTATAAAACCAGAAGTTGCATTGACATTCTTCTTAGATGGGAAAGGAGGGTAATGGTGGTATATTCTCCCTGCTACATTCGGGAAACGTATACAGAGAGGTCTCTGTATTTCTCCAACAAGAAAGGGAGCTCCTGGGCTGGAGAGATGGCTCAGTGGTTAAGAGCACTGATTGCTCTTCCAGAGGTCCTGAGTTCAATTCCCAGCAACCACATGGTGGCTCACAACCAT
>NC_034593.1:99180737-99215132 GCF_900095145.1 Mus pahari | reverse complement strand
AAAGAAAGAAAGAAAGAAAGAAAGAAAGAAAGAAAGAAAGAAAGAAAGAAAGAAAGAAAGAAAGAAAGAAAGGGTGCTCCCAGCACGTTATTTGTATCTTGAGGTGTTCCTTTCAACTCTTACTGGGTTAATATGTACATGATGCAATCCTGACTCATATTTTCCCGACAGTGATATTTTTTTTTCTGGCAAAATAAACAATAAGTTTCTTTGATGGAAGAAAATTCGTCAGCAAAGTAAATCCAAATAGATCAACCAAAACTCAAGTAGTTGCTCAGTCCAAAATCTGCAAAGAAGAGCAAGGATTGGCCGCATTTTGGAAGGCACCCTACTTAGAGAGAAGCTCTATCAGGCTCCAAGTTAATCTAGGCTCAACAAAGCCCCCAAAGAAATTTGTCATTTCTTTTTTTTTTTTTTCTTTCTAATAGTGGCCAACAAAAAATACAATTTTTTTGTAACCTTGGTTATTCTAATCAGAAGTAAACACAATGGAAATGCTCTTAAGTCCTGGCTTTCTGTGTTAAATGTTCATGCAACATTGGGCACTTTCAAAGGAATTATTTTCTACTGAGAGCAGCATTAGTGCTTTGATGAAAAGTTTGATCTTTCGATGCATGCGCTGCATTGTGCTAGGCAGGTGAGGGATATAAATAAATGGGCGTGGCCGCTGCTCAGGTATCACTTGATGATGTCACCTTGTCAATGAGTATCTTCTCCACTTCTAATATATTTCCACAGAATTCTATGGGCTTTCAGATCACAACAAAATTATAGAGTAATAATTGGTTGTGATCAGGGACTTTGGAACCTGGTTGTCTGTTCCTGGCCTTCTGATTTTAAATAAGTCACTGAGTATTTTCTCAGTTTCAATATCTTCCTCCATGAAGCAAGAGAATTGGCCAAAGGATTCCCAGCGTCTCCACTACTAGGCACCTCCCACAAGTTCTACAGTTTCCCAGTGAGTTACTGTTGCCCCCACAGTGCTTGGATCCAAAACTTGTTGACAGATCATGGTAGGGATCAGTAACATAATCGGATAGCATTTACTGACAGAAGATAAGAACTTCCTCCCTTACTTTCATGTTGACTAATTATGAAGTAAGTATTTACTGAAGGGCGGGGGATTGGCTTGCTGGGAAGTAGATACGATGATCACCACTTCTTCTTTTTTTTCTTACTTATTATTATTTTTTTTATTATTTTCTTTATTTACATTTCAAATGCTATCCTGAAAGTTCCCTACACCCTCCCCCCGCACCTGCTCCCCTACCCACCCACTCCCACTTCTTGGCCCTGGTGTTCCCCTGTGCTGGGTCATATAAAGTTTGCAAGACCAAGGGGCCTCTCTTCCCAATGATGGCTGATTAGGCCATCTTCTGCTACATATGCAGCTAGAGACACGAGCTCTGGGGGTACTGGTTAGTTCATATTGTTGCTCCACTTGTAGAGTTGCAGACCCCTTCAGCTCCTTGGGTACTTTCTCTAGCTCCTCCATTGGGGGCCCTGTGCTCCATCCAATAGCTGACTGTGAGCATTCACTTCTGTGTTTGCCAGGCACTGGCATAGCCTCACAAGAGGCCACTATATCAGGGTCCCTTCAGCAGAATCTTGCTGGCCTGCTTGTGGACGTTGTACATCGTGGTGCGCACTAGGCTCCGCACCACGATGTACAACGTCCACAAGCAGGAATCTTGCTGGCATGTGCATTAGTATCTGGGTTTAGTGGCTGATGATGGGATGGAGCCCCGGATGGGGTAATCTCTGGAAAGTCCATCTTTTCATCTTAGCTCTAAATTTTGTCTCTGTACTTATATCCTTTCATGGGTATTTTGTTCCTTATTCTAAGGAGGAATGAAGCATCCACACGATGGTCATCCTTCTTGGTTTTCTTGTGTTTTGCAAAATGTATCTTGGGTATTCTAAGTTTCTGGGCTAATATCCGCTTATCAGTGAGTGCATATCTAGTGACTTCTTTTGTGATTGGGTTACCTCACTAAGGATGATATCCTCCAGATACATCCATTTGCCCAAGAATTTCATAAATTCATTGTTTTTAATAGCTGAGTATACTCCATTGTGTAAATGTACAACATTTTCTGTATCCATTCCTCTATTGAGGGACATCTGAGTTCTTTCCAGCTTGTGGCTATTATAAGTAAGGCTGCTATGAACATAGTGGAGCATGTGTCCTTATTACCAGTTGGAAGATCTTCTGGGTATATGCCCAGAAGAGGTATTGCTAGATCCCCCGATAGTACTATGTCCAATTTTCTGAGGAAACGATCACCACTTCTTTAGGAATTTGAATCATAAATAACTAAAATTCAGTATACTACAAATTCATAAATCATTTGGCCCAACATCTGAAGGGGATGTATGCATTCAAGCTCTACCGAACTTGTAGTATTCAGTCAACAGCCATGCCAGAGGCAATTCCAGACTGACAGCCCCCTGAATGTACTTTTTGATTGACATAGTCTTTCGGTAATTGTGCCAGAATGTAGCTTACATGGCAGTAACCTAACAGAAGAAAAGGACAACAGAATTTCTACTTAGGTGGAGGTAGCCTCCTCAAAGTACAAGATAACTTATGCTTTGTCCTGCACACAATTCAATAACGTAAATAGAAATGCAAGGAAGAAAACTAACCAACAGTGTCCATCTCCAGAGTTAACAATTAGGACCTCACCCACTGTGTCAGGAGCTCTGCCAACTCCCACAATACAGTCTGTACACTTGGAAACACTCCCACAAACCCTGTTTATGATCTATTCAATCAAAGCCAGTTGGCAATTACCCAGGGAAAGTGTTTCTTACAAGCCTTTACTAATGTCTATTATCTTCTGTAATCATCTCTCTGGGGTCTTCCTTGCTCCATTACAGTCACATGCTGCCTACTTCTCCTTTCCTGTAATTAGGGATTACGATGCTCTCAGGGTCAAAATACTCGATATTTTGAGGCAAATACCTGTCAAAATAAAGGTCTGGTGATTATAGGATATACGGGCCAACTAAGAATAGCTTTGTAGCCACACACTCACAAGTTCAATTTTGCCTGGATGGTGTCTCCTCATTCTAGGCAAGGGCTGGGAGACAGTGCAGAAGCCCAGTTGAACTGAGGGACTTAACACAGGTTCCCACACTCAGCAGGGGTGCTGCATGATCAGACCTGAGTCTTGGGTTTCATGAAGAAATGTCTTCATGGCAGGAATCTAACTTGGGAAAAATACCTGCCAGTGCCAGAATAGGCTGAGATGCTGACTCTAGTTTATAACATCAAAGAAATGAGTTGGCTTTATTTTGAATTTAGTAATCTGTTTTCATAACAGCAAGAATCTGGTAATGTTTATAAACAATTCCTCAGTGTTATATTTGCCTCTGACGAGGACACAGATGGACACTTGAATTTTAGATCAAGAGAGAAAACACAGTTTTAGAACATGTTTTTAGAGCTTGTATGTTCTAGAACTGTTCAGAAAGTGTGGTCTTAATCCTTTGCAGTAACTTCAGGAGTTGCAGGGAGGGATGTTCAACTCCTCCATTTTCCCTGCAGCTCCCCGATCCCTCCTGATCAAAGACTGTGGTAAGTTCTCTTTGAGCCAAATTTCTGTAAATTGTTGACCATGCCATCTTGAGTTTCAAGCCCTGAGACATTCTAGGCCTTCCTCATGCAAACAGGCTCTGTGGAAAGGGCTCTTGGTCTCTACCCACATTGTACTTCAAACTGCTATTTCCTCAGAACTTACCATTTTCACCTTTTTGCATTATCATGAGGAAAAAAGGTAAAAGTAATTTTAGGAATGAAGTGTGGGTATGTGGAGGGCGAAAATGTCTCCAAAAGACAACATTTTCAATGCAACTCTTTATGCAAATTGAATAAGATGAATATGAAATTTAGATTTAAAAATGAAAATTCCAGATAATTATTTTTCTACTTCTGGAAAATGAAGTACATTCTTCAAAAGTGTTAATCATCAAACAGACACACAATTTTTCTCCTTTTCAATTTCTTCTCATGTTTGCTTCCTGTGAACCTCTTAAAACCCTCATGAGTCACTGAAAAGTTAATATTCCCATTTCATAGATGAGAATTGTAAGAGTACTCTCTCACAAGATGAATCCTTTAGTGATCTTTCAAATGGCATAAAGTATAACTCAGAGGTAATGATGTCTTTGAAAATGTATGAGACAAATGCTGGATAGAGCATCTCTGAATAGTTATTTATTCTAGACACGTTTTCTGAGCCCTGGAAACAGATAAAAACAATTCTTCTCATCTTTCAGGGGTGCTCTAGAATGGCCAATCAGGAAGCAGTGTGGTAGTTGTGTGTTTTGAAAACTATAAGAAAGACACTGGAGAAAATGCCCCCAGTATAGGGCTCTTGATGATAAAGACAGTTTTAGCTAAGAAAATGGGACAGGCTGTTGATGATGGCAGGGGTGGGAGCTAAAATATCTGGGCTGGAGGTTTGAGAAAGCATGTATCACATGAAGAAGATTTTCTCAGGCAAGTCTCTTTTTATTTATTTATTTTTTTATTTTCTTAGCTTAATAGGGGGAAAACACATGTTTGGCCAAGTCCTGCATGGCCAGTTCACAACCCTTAATTCTAGGTTCACTGCTACTGGCTTCATGTGAAATGAATGTTACATTTGATTTGGGACTCCTGAACCACAGAAGATTTTTATTTGTTTGTTTATTCTCTCTCTCTCTCTCTCTCTCTCTCTCTCTCTCTCTCTCTCTCTCTCTCTCTCAAATAATAAAAAAAAAAAGTAAAACAAAACCAACAAAAACTTTTCTCAGGGACATACATAAACCAATGGCTTTTACTTCTCAATTTTCTATCAAAATAACTGCCCCTCCAAATTCATTTTCCTAGGTGGTAGAAATCTAAAATGATTTTCTGAAAAAGGAAGACGATAGGATTGCCAAGTGTGCCTAACACATAACCTTGAGACTGAAACAACAGAAGAGACCTTGATTTTAATTTGGCAGCAGGCATCTGATAAAAGAGGAGACAATAAACTTTAAAACAATAGCAATAACAAAACTCCCAACTCTCAATGTGACTGTGACTAATCAGAACTTGTGTAAAAACACTTTTACTCCTTAAAATAAGGACCACATAGTTGCACGGTTTGCAGCTGTGAAGTATCACGACTATTTTCTCTGTTATTTAATTTTCATCTTGGATAAAAATACATATTTTTGGCACTGATTGCAATTTTGTACTTATAATTGCCTTTTGGTTCCAATTATCTCACTAAATTCCCCCAGTGGCACATTTGGGTATTCATAAATGACAATGGAGCAAATAAAACCCTATGATTTAGGACAGAGGATCCTCCTTGTTCAAGGGCTTTTAGTCTAAGAAGAAAACACACAGGGAGTACTCTATTGTAGAAGAAATCGGGAGATGGTACATTTGCTTGCCTCCTCTCCCCCTCCCTGGCCTCTCTTCCCCTCTTTCTCCCTCTCCCTCATCCCTCCTTCCCTTCTCCCCTCCCTCCAGCTTCCTCTGCTTTCTGATTAGTATAACCCGAAGTGTTTCTGGGAAAACATCTCTCAGATGAAGAAGCCACTCCACTATGAATGAGTCTCTGTCTTTAAGTATCTTATTACTTAAAAGCAACAGGTAGTCCCCAGTCAGATGGTGGGAACAGAAATGTTCTTGCATGTTGTTAGACAGCAGCCAGGCCTCACACCTGCACCAGGAAATGCAACCCTAAGTGGCCAGTTCCCTACTTGCTATACATTTTATTTATAGACAATTTTATATAGCTTTCAAGAAAAAAAAAAGACAAAGAAAGAAGGAAGGAAAGAAGGAAGGAAGGAAGGAAGGAAGGAAAGAAAGAAAGAAAGAAAGAAAGAAAGAAAGAAAGAAAGAAAGAAAGAAAGAAAGAAAGAAAGAAAGAAAGAAAGAAAGAAAGAAAGACGCTGCCAAAATAAATCCCTTAGAATGGAAGACAAAACAGCATGCATTTTCACAGCTCAATTGACAATTCATTGTTTGAAAGATGTTATAATGAAAATGCAGAGAGCCTACTTACTTCAATAGAAATTACTGTTGTGATAATAACAATGCGCAGGAGACTAATATCTATTCAAAGACAGAGAGTCCTGATACATCCCGGAGGGTAATTTGTATGCTCTGGGCATGGTGTGTGTTGAAAACATGACAGTCTACAATAAGATCTGACTTTCTGCATTAATGAGTGAAGTGACTCACTTGAAAGAGAAAGCAGTTGAGAAAGCAAAAATTCTCAAAAATGTACAAATAGGCCAAAGCTCTCAACGAGTACAAAAGTCCTTTTAAAAATTCAAATGCAAATTCATTTGTGGTAAGTACTTCAGACTTTAATCTACAGGCTAAACTCTGTGAGTGTTTTTCAAAATAGAATTTATGAAAACTTCTTAGCAAAAACCTCAAAACAATGCATTCTCTATCCTGACTATTCAGATCATGAGGATTAGAAACTGGAGGGATTGTTTCTGGTCCTTCCAATATGAAACACTGTGGGAACCACTGTAGGAAATTTTTATGTATTTGGATGGACGACTACATAGGTGGATAGACCAATAGGTCTGTCTAGATGGCTGGGTATTGTTTAGTGACTACAATACCATATTACTGATTTATTTTACAGCGATTACTGTCACTCTCACTTTTCATGTAGTTAAATTTGATTTCTTTAGATTTCTTTGGGTTTTGGCCATCACACTGACACATGACAGCCAATAAAACTCAACAAATGGAATTTGGATTTCCTAAATTCTAGCATAGGAAATGAGAAAACACTCAACTTGCTTCTTGAGTGCTAATTATGTATAATCTCAAATGAGATGGGATAAGATACCAGAAGAAGTGTTTGAAAGTATATTCTTGAAGCAATTTTAAAATGCAGTCCCTAAGAGGAATTCACAAGGTGGAGGGTGAAAGCCATTAGCTATATGTTTTCTTTGAGCAGGAAAATGAACAAAGTATGTAAATGGAGACCCTGTAAACATATGTACACACACAGAGAACTTTAAAACAGCCAAAATCTTCTTTATATATGAGAACCAGCAAGGAGGAAAGACCCTACTGTTTTGGTTTTTTAATAAAACATGAAATTAAACTGGCCAGTTTTCTACTATGAACTGTCCATATGTCCAGTCTGTAAAACAAAATTTTATTTCATCATGACAGCTTACTTGAGGACTTTGTAACATCTTTAATCATGTTTTAAAATACAGAAAACAAATATGTCAATTTCAGTCTGAGGTTTGGGGCCAGCATAATTTTATTATATGCTGATAATTTGAAAACACTCCCCTTATTTAGTATCTATCATAGCCAAACTAATTTGAGTTTATTCGAACACCTTGGGTTTTGGCAATGTATAATAGATTGGTTTTCAACCAATGAGCACATCATGAGCTGGAGATAGTGCCATAATTACCATGGAATCTTACCAAGTTGATCATGTATTCAGTGGCTCACATGATTTATTTGGAGCTTAATGCAACCCTGGATTCAAAACAGGCCTACTCTATCCTGATCTTTGGGAAAAGGGCTGTATGTTGGTATCATAAAGTGCCAGCCAGTGATTTCAACCAGTTTTATGAATACTACTTTGTCTGCCCACCTCATGTGATACCTAGAATTAAGCTATATAGCAATTAAGAGACCTTATCCAAGCCATACAGCTATTTGGCTACAAGGAGATGACTTCACTCCAGGATTCTCACCCCCCTTCGGTTCCCTGCAGTAACTCCAGCTAAGCATCCTTTAGATGATTTAGAGGTACTCATAAGACAATGTTGGCACATGTTATGTCTAAGCCAGACTCTAGGTGAATTTTTAACATATGCCTGACAAGGTAAACCCATTACTAGTTGGCAGCAAGCATGAAAGATTCCTCTAAAAATAAGAGATCTAATGTCAAACCAGTGAGAGTTCATTCTGGGGCAGGAAGGTGTCTGAGCAGGGAATTTAGAGCTAGTACTCAATGCAGAATTGCTATCTGAAATAAATGTGCTAACTGTTCTTCTCTATTCTAAGCATTAACCACGCTTCTTCCTAACCATTAGATCTGCATTCCACTAAGAAAAAGTCAGAGACACGTTCTGTCATTCAGAGCTTTTGCTCATTTATCCTGTGATTCTCTTTAGAGTATTTCCAATGCCTTTTTAGCACCACACCAGAAAATCTTCACACATCTAGGCAGCTAAAGAGAAAATTAGAATTAATAGCAATTTTCTTTTTGCCTAGAAAAAAAAAAAAAAAAAAAACAAAACAGAAGGCTGTACAAGATAGTAAGATGGGTAAGTATGAGCCCAGCTGGAACAAGGCCTGAATTGTCAGATTCTCGAGACGGTGTGCTATAGGGAACAAAATAAATAAAGAAATAAAAGTCTATAAATATAATGAAGAATACTGAAAGTCTCTCTTAAACCTACTGTTCTGCAAAATTACCAAACAAAAATTTAAAAAGGTGTAATTAAGTTCTATGTACTTAAGGTATCAGAAAAAAAAAAAAAGGAAACAGAGATTTTGGTTAGGAAAACATTGTATGTACAATTTTCTCTTCAACAGAGTTAAATGCTGGTGAGGACATACTGTGCAGGCTTCTAGGAGTCCTGCTGAGCCATCCCCATGGTCTCTGCTGTGGTCTCTAACATACCACTGTTCAGGTACCACTTATATGCCTCAACAGCTCCAATATTTTGTGCTTAGCTTCACTATTTTCTATTGATATCTCTAGAATGAGAAATTGACTGGCTTTTAGAATCCTCAAGGGTGGCTTATAACGTAAGTTTATTCTTAGCACTGCTCAGACAAATCCCAAAGTGTTTTCTGTCTGTAGCCCCTGTTGTCTGGGTGCTCTCTAGTGAATTTTCTCAGAGCTTCAAGTTTAAGCCAATGCAAAGCATTAGAAGTAACTGCACCAGCTCTGGGTATAAAACTAAAAAATCTGACAGCTTCTGCCTTTGCATTTCCAGTAGGCACCCGCAACATACAAGGTCTGACCCTGACACCACTGTGGTGAACAGAACTTTTTAAAAGTTCCGAAGTAGGTATCTGTAGTCCACAGCCTCCATTGAGTTCCTGACAGGGTAAGTCCCAAGTGTCCAACCTGGGATTCTAACCACTGCATGCCCTCAGGTGTTCAATAGCATGTAATATCAAACATGGCAGAAGAGTCACCTTACTATCCTAAAACATTCTAAGAACCTACAATTCATTGTGTAGTGAAAGCAGACTGGCATACTGTCAGACTCTTCATGATACTGAAGAAAACACACTTTAATCAGCATAAAGAAGCTTGTAGCTCTAACCAGAAGCTTATTAAGGTAGCATGAGTTAATTCAGTAGTGAATGAAGCTCAGAAGACACTGCCCAGTAAGAAAGTTAAGCACTTAGACTCTGGATCAAGAATTTCTAGGTTTAATTCGCAGCTCTGCCCAGGAACTACACAACTTCAGGCCAGCTACTCAACTTCTCAGTAGCTTTGACTGCTTATGTATAAAATAAAAATTACAATAGCAATTGTTTATTTTTATTCAGAATTTTCACTACTAATACATGTGTCACTATGTAAATTACACTTTTAAATCTACTTTGTATCCAAAAAAAACTGTATAATAAATTTGAGTTGATTGTGTTTTTTGCTGTCAGTAAGTATTTTTTAAAAATGCCAACTTCTGCCTGATATTGGGGGTTGAAGTAAGGTAGTATATAGGATAATAAAACTATCACTGCTGGGGTTTTTAGTAAAATGCCATAAAGTAGCAGGTAGAAGCCCATGGAGATTTTTCTAGTTGCCTTCATGTTGCTGTGATACTGTCCCATAAAAAGCAACTTCAGTTTATAATTAGAGGTTATAGTCTATCATTGTAGGAAAGTCAACATAGGAACTTCAAAGAGTAGTCATAGCACATCTGCAACCAAGAGCAGTGAGAGGAAAATGGATGCTTGATCACCTATTTGCTTGTATTGAACAACTTGATTTTTTCACTCTTAGACAATTCAGAAACCTCATGACCAGGAGATGGTGATTCCTAGAGTGGACTGTGTTCCTATATAAAAATTAACTTAACCAAGACAATCCCCCAAAGACATGCTCATAGGCCAACCGTCAATCTAAACCATCCCTCATGGCGACCCTCTTCTCAGGTGATTCCATGTTGTATCAAGTTGACAATTAAAGGGAATCACTGCAAGGATGATGAGGGTTATATGGTTGCATGGGAGAATGGTAAGTTAAGAAGTCTGCAAAGCAGCAAGCTGCAGCGCTGAGTCTGTAGTTCATAAAAACTGCTGTTAGGAAACAGACATGTGAACACTGTTTGGCCAGAAGGAGAACATGCAAAGATGTTAATAGATTATGGAACCATATCTGAATTTCGCAGGGGCATGCAAGATGGCTGTGGTAGGCAAATTCTATCAGTAAGGATGGCAATTAAAGATAATCCCAGATGCCACATGGCATGGTTTGAGCAGAAATTTTACAGTGTAGATGGGGAAGAAAAAAACACACGGAGGGTGATTTAGAAGCTAAATAAAAAGGAACTGATGAGCGGGAGTTATAGAGGAAAAATATATGAGGAAGGATAGAATGCACAAAAGTGTAAGACTTGAGTCTAGGAGGGTGGACAAGATTGCGTGATTATTGTCACCAGTCAAAAAGGATATATAACACTTAAGCAATATTATCGATTATTTTGATCTAAATGACATTTGTAGGACAATTCTACTGCATACCAACAGAATAAACATCCTTTCTAAGCTCATATAGAACATTTGTCAAGATCAATCATTTTCTGGGCAATAAGAATTCTTAACTAATTTAAAATGATAAAGTCATACAATCTATATTCTCCTGTGAAGAGAAATTAAATTAGAAATTAACAACACACCAAAGGTACCTGTCCAACCTGAATCTAATATTATATAGTACAGACATAAATAGAAAGATAACAAGTTGTCACTCAGCTGTATAATTTATATGGTTTTAGATACCAATGAGGAAGGTCAATGTTTTTTAGTCAGAGAGATTAAGAACATTTGGAAAATTCCCTAATACTTGAAAACAATAGTATATTTCCTAACTTCCCAGAAGAAGACATGGAAGAGCAATTAGACGGCATTCTGCGCTGACAGGAAGTAAACAGAGTATAGCAGAGGCTAAAAAGGCAGCCAAAATAGGATTTAGAACTTACTGTGCTATCTACATGTGTTAGAAAAACAAAACAAAGTGAAATAAGCAAGTCAATAAAACTATGTGTTACCTATGTGAGCCTAAAAACAAACAAAACTCTCAAACTAATAATTAAGTCCAAAATAAGGAGAAATTAAGAATAATATCTGGAGCTGAAATCAATGATGTAAGGAAAAAGGAGAGAGAGAGAGGCAAAGAAACCATGACCTACTTCTGTGTTAGGTATAGAAAATATCAGAGTTATCTATTGAAAATTAACTAGAAGAGAATCCAATGAGGAAAGCATGGGAATAGGAAGAAAGATGACAGAAATGACTCTACAGATACTACCTCAACAATTCATATTATGAACATCAGGCAATTAAATTTAATCACAGATAAAATGTCCAAATTCTTAGAAGGAGACCAACTACCTTAGCTCACTAAAGAAGAATCAGATACAAGCAAGCAGCTCTTCACTCACAGAGAAATTTAGTTTGTGCTTGGAAGAAACTGTCCTGCTTCCTGCATAACATCATACTCAGAAGTAAAGAACTGGATGCACTTCCCTCAGAGCAGCAATACAGCAATGACATTCTCTCTTGTCACTACTACTTCATACTGTACAGATGTTATAGCCATTGCTGCAAGGTAACAAAAATCACTTCAAGGATCTAGACTGGAAAGGATAAAGTAAACACAGTTGTTTATATAAGATCTCTGATGGAATATGGTGAAGAAAACTAAAGAATAGCAGAAATGAAGAATAGTGACAGGATAAAGACTCAATAGAAAAAGTTCCTCATAGGCTGGAGAGGTGATTCAGTGGGTAAGAGCACTTGCACGTGCATGGGGATCTGAGCTCAAGTCCTCAGAACCCAGATAGCAAGCAGGACATGCTCCTGCACACCTGTGACCCCAGCACTGTGGGAGCTGGAGACAAGATCACTGATGTGGCTTACTGGCCACCAGTCAAGCTCCAGGTTCAGCAAAAGACCTTGTGGCAATGTGACAGAACAGGAGACTTGTTTTCCTGTGGCCTCCATTAGCATGAAGTAGCTCAACAATCTACATATGAACATGTGCACATACCACACACCAGACACACACACACACACACACACACACACACACACACATACACACTTAATATACCAAAACTCCATACAAAAAGAAAACATATATTATTGTATAGTGCATAATATTTTTTTAAAAGTACAAACTTATCAATAGTCTGAAAGCAAAACCATGGTGATCGTAGGGTAGGGACTGGAAGAACATCATCAGTGAACACAAAATTCACTTGAGATTGGTACATGTTTTTATTAGCTTAACTATACTGAGAGAGAGAGAGAGAGAGAGAGAGAGAGAGAGAGAGAGAGAGAGAGAGATGCACATGTCAAAAGTTAAAAATTGCCAGGCAGTAGTGGCGCATGCCTTTAATCCCAGCACTGGGGAGGCAGAGGCAGGCAGATTTCTGAGTTCAAGGCCAGCCTGGTCTACAGAGTGAGTTCCAGGACACAGAGAAACCTTGTCTAGAAAAAAACCAACAAATAAATAAATAAATAAATAAATTTAAAAATTAAAAAATTTTAAAAGTTAAAAGTTATACATTTTTAAATATGTATGGTTTATTGTTTAATCTCACCTGCTCTTCTGTTTTCTATATAGCAGTATTGATAAAAGTTGAGCATAGTAGGATACTAGACTGTGGTTAGAGCAAGAGCAGAAGCTACTGAGTCTAGACAGAGTGCAGACTACTTCCATGATGACTTTGAATCTTAAGAGACAAAGATGGAGAGGGAATGCTGGAACCTGACAGAACAACCTGGGCAAAAGACTGAGTTATATGATTGAAACATGAAGAGTATGCACATATAAATGTGCTATAGACTAGATGACAGTACAGAAGGAAGAAGAACTGTTAAGGCAGGAAATTCAAGAAGAAAGGAGTCTTGAATAAGGGGGTCATTGTGGGTCCAAATGAAGATGTGTCTAAGTAGATGAAGATAAGAGTTAACACGTTTAATTTGCTATATTTCTCTTCCTGTTCTGGGGAAGACGAGCAATAAGAGGACAAAAATCCTTGGGAAACCTGCTGAGATATCAGGAAAGCTATGAGCTCCAGCAGTTGAAATGATGACAGTGGAGATAAGTATTGGATCTAAAACATTCTGACAGTGAAACAGTTATAAATGTGCACACTCATGTGCACAGTGGGCTTTTTCGTCCTATGCCCTTCTCTGTTTCCTTTCCATTTATCCATGATCAAAATCCACTCGCCTGCCATTCTTCCTACTGAGCCTCCTCTCCTCCCCTCTCCCTGCCTTACGCTCAACATACAATGAATAGTTAAAACATTCTTCCTCTTTACTGGTAAATATTTCTATACATAAAAGAAAACACATATTCTCTTAATGAACTATATAGCTTGGCTACTACTATGGTAGCCAGCTATATAGAATCTTAATACAGCATATCACATTTATCACAACAAAAAATGTCTAAATCAGAGGTAGGCTTATTAGCAAAATGGAATTTCATCACTAACAAATATCAACAAAATCAATTACTTCTTACATTTCATATATTTTATAAATAATGCTTAGAGAGCCCCTAAGATGATTTCCAGATATGGTGGGTGTACGAAATAGTCGAATAGGGTCCCAAATGGCCACTGGGAAGTAAGTCGGGCATTTTCCGTGGATTGAATTCTTAATATATTAACACCATGCATGCTAGATCATACCCACAGGGACTAGGTTTGGGAAAATGTTCCAGCCGAGTATGAATTTTTAATAAAAATGGTAATTATGACTCCCAGCTCTGACACTGTTTTGCCTTAGCATTATGGCACTCGTGGACATCTTGGCCTTGTGCACATGGAGACATTTAATAAATGATAATCCAACCATACCATGTATGGTTTCTGTAGCTGAAGCACAAAATCAGTTTTTAGCAGCCAGAGTTTTATTTTGTATTCACTAGCCAGTCATCCATTAGATCAAAATAGTTGTTATCATCTGGATAGTACCTGCCAGAACACACTGTGTGCATCTCCTCTCAGAAGTTCAACAGTGTCCCCTGCCTGGATATGCAATGGTGGTCCTTCATGAAGCCCTGGGGCTGGGGTGCCGGTGTAGTTCCTAATGACCTGCATCTTCGGCAAACCTGGAAACAAACAACACACGGGTTACAACAGAAAAGGCATTGTCATATGGAGGCTACACGGGCTACAAGAACAGGAAAAGTAGAGTCCATTCTCAGCATTAAAAATGACTAATCCTGCCAGCCTCAAGTTATCGGCTCCAGACAGAAAGAATGCTTCTTAACTTCCACCTCACCTGAGATGGTGAGAAAATAAAAAGCAAGCGGATCCCCTGATCCCTCACAAAACTTTCCTTCCCTTGATGTCAGTCTCTCTCTTTAGTTGGGAGAAAAAAAAAAACTCTTTCAGCTGATGCTTGCTTCATAGAAAACATATCACGTTTTGGAAAAGAATCAATTTTTTCATCAGCTCTACCCTTTCTGCCTATTACTTTCCTCTTGGGCATCGGCTTATTTCATCACTAAGGAGGCTCACCCTTTATGTGTATGTATCGCACTGCCCAGTAGACGGTTCCTATCTTAAGGTTATCTTTGTAATTCAAAAGCAACGAGGTGATGGATGTGGGACTGCAATTCTTGAGACATTTATATGGAGAAAGTGTCTGGGCTCAAATTTAGGCTTGCAAAACAGACCCAACAAATGGAACATGTCTAAGCCAATAGCATCAACAATATTAAAAACACAGATCCATCCCTGTCTTGCATTTATGTCAATGTGCAAGGAGGACCTCAGTTCAATATTTCATTTCAGAGAACGGGCGGCTTCAATTATATAGGAGCCTAATTGCCCCGATACTGCTCACAGATGTACAGCCTCAAAGTCACTATTTTATTTATACATGAAGCTTCTCCCTCCTAGAGGAGAAATCACATATAAACATTGCCATCTCTTAACCATTTTAGGGCCATAAGCTATTATTTATTACACCTGAGGAGTGTGTATTGTAAGGAACGACCATGGCGGCTGGATGGAAGAACTGTACTCAGTATTTGGAGGATCAGTGACTATCATTTGCTTGTAGATATCCCAGATATCAAAAGGCTACATGAAACGTTCCAGTCAAAAGCTTATAGAGATTTCAAAATCTCTTGCAACCATTTACTGCCCAGCTAGAGCAAGGGACAAGACACATGTTGCTGTAAATGCAGCAGAACCAAGGCATTCTCATCAACCCAGTCAGTGGAAGGCAGTGGGTTAAATCACCTGACCTTCGTCCCACTTGAGCTGTTATGGCTGAGGAGGTCCAAGATAAGTTGCTACATCTCCCCTTTGCTCCAGTGCTCCAGAACCCCTGAAGGGATGGCGACTTTTTTCCTACATCTTTCATGGACAGTTTCCCTACCCAATGTTGTAAGGCAGCACACTAATGCGGGCAACAGACTTTATGGTTCTTCTACAAAACACAGCATCCGAAGGTAAAGCAGTCATCAGATTTGTTTCCCACATGCTAAATGCCTTGCGTTCAGAGAGAGCCTATTTTACAGTCTGTCCAGTGGCTACTACTAACCTAAAATGAAATCTACACATCCCATACGCATGACGGATGGCAGAGCCTCAGCATGTGAGGAACGATTCAGTAAAATGTAGACTCCTCCACACGCAGCCTTGTTGCATGACAGGTTTTCCATGTTTGGGCTGAGACCTGTACTTAGCCTGTTTCCATTGAGAATCATCAATGCTTGGGAAAGATCTGATCTGGTTGATTCCCTAAGCAATTGTGATTTTATTATTTTATTTTTTTAAGATATGCTAACAGCAAGAAAGAATAGTTTTTCAGCCTGAAATAACTCATCTGACCTTAAACAGCAAGACTATAGAAGAGCTGTGACCTTCACTCTAGCTGTCTGTGTGACACCTGATGATAATGAGAGTTCTCTTATTGTCAACATGCCCAAGGTAGTCATTCTCAAGAAAATGTGATTAAAAAACGCATAGATATTTAGGGAAACACATTAACTTTGATGGCAGCTCACTAAGTATACATTAGAGATTATTACATAAAAAGGTCCAGTCTGCACACACGGCTATGAGAAGCCAGATCCAGAGGGACACTGCCTCGAGTCTATGTAGATTGGACTGCCATAACACATGTAAAATAATAATGTCTAAAATAGAAAATAATACACAGGTGACCATGGAGTAACTAAGAAAAGTGTTCTGTGTTGCACAATAGTGATAAAGGACTTGGCTTTTAAGGAGTGATTTGTTCCTTTTTACTAATTCTATCTTTTCAGCTATCACTTTCTTAAGAGCAGCTGATCTAATTGCACATTATCAGAGACAAGTTGTCCATCCAGTTCCTAAAATAAAAGTGTGTTAGCTTGGCCAGAAGAAGGTTCCGCCCATGGCCATATTCAAAAGGACGTTGTAACTAGTATAAATTTAATCACAAAGTAGCTAGCAAATATAGGGTTCTTCAAGTAATTTGGTTTTATTTTACCCTATGGGAATAAATTGTAACCTAATGATACAATAGAATTTATATATTTTGTCATTCCCAGAATAATCTGTGGCTTTTTTCTAATGGGTTAATATGTCCCACTTCACCACTATCTATTGTTGGAGCCATAGAATTACAGAGATATCAAAGAATAAAAGAATGAAATGAGGGCAAATTGATGTAATAAAAATGGTCACTTTGCCCCTTTCTTCTGATGCTAGCACAGGGCCAGCATTCAACACTGGTGGGAAGAAAGGCTACTTTCCAAAAGTTTCCTTTATATTCCTTGCTTTAACGAGAGAGAGAGAGAGAGAGAGAGAGAGAGAGAGAGAGAGAGAGAGAGAGAGAGAGAGAGAGAGAGAGAGAGAAACAGAGAGACAGAGACACAGAGAGACACACAGTGAGAATAAGGTTATTGCCATGAACATAATCACAGTAATTGAGATTAAAAATCTTATTAAAAAGGAAAAAAAGGATTGGTTAAACTGTCACATCAGCAGTCTACTACCAGTTTAATACTTAGCATAATCTACTATCACAGCAGGAATCATATTCCATAAATGAGATCAAGAACAGGCAATAAATTACATTTGCAGATGCTCACTCCAGGATTAGGCATTTGCTATTGATTTAGACTAGGTCCTTTTCTTCTCCTTAGAGCTTGCTGGGCCGGTTCCAAACTCTCTTTAAAACTGACCAGGACAATCCTTTGGGGGTTTCCAGAGATTGAACCATCAACCAAAGAGCATATATGGGCTGGACCTAGGCCTCCCACACATATGTAGCAAGGGTGTAGCTCGGTCTTCATATATGTTCCCAAACAACTAGAGCAGGAGGCTGTTCCTGAATCTGTTGCCTGTCTGTGGATCCCATTCCCCTAACTGCACTGCCTTGGCTGGCTTCAGTGGAAGAGGGTATGCCTAGTCCTGCAGAGACTTGATGTGCCAGGGTGAGATAATACCCAGTGCGGGGAGCTCCCTCTTCTCAGAGAAGCAAGGGGGCATTGGAGGGAGGAGCTGTGGGAGGGGGGACTGGAAGGAGAAGGGGGTGAATATTGGGATGTAAAGTGACTGAATAAATAAATTAATTAATTAATGGGAAAAAAATTGATCATGACAGAACTCGCCCTACATATTCCCATGGCAACTCATTGTGGCATCTAGTTTATTAACAAAATTGTCTTCTTAAAAGATCTCTCCTTGACATGCCGCCTTCCATCCACAATTTCTCTGAAGAAGGAAAATCTGTTTTTTAGTTTAGCCTTTAAAAATTCATTCAACCTAAAACCCCCTAAAGTCTAAAAAAAATTTTTTTAAAAAAAATTCCCTTTTGGACTATACAGCAAGGACTTCTGAAATATAAAAACAAGTCAACCAAAGAAAACAAACATTAACTATAAGATTAGAAAATACACTTTCCTCGTTGCTAATAACCAGAAGCAAATAATCAACATTTCTCTTTGAAAATGACCCAAATCCTAGTCTTCATTCTCACGTAAGAAAACCACTTCTTTGTGGACACAGAGCTGTCTATTCTCTTTCTGCTCTAGGATCATTGGTGCAATCACTGGGCTGTTCATCAACGTCTGAGCAGTCATAATGCAATTACCCTCAGGCGCTAACAGCAAAATAACCACGGGTAACTTCTAACACATACATTTGGGCCATCTTGGAAATTCCCTAAACTGAATAGAATCAACTATCTCTATCTAAGGGAATATTATGACAGTGTATCTTAGCCAAAGTTGGGACTCCCACTAAACATTTCTCTTGGCTTCCTTTACTCCCTACAAGAAGCTGTTATATAAAAAACATATATCCTGATATGTTTTTTATACAACAGTTACTGTTATATAAAAAACATATAACACTCTGAATTTTTCTCTTTAAGTTTTGCACACTTGTAATTTTGCTTTTGTCCTATGCTAAAAGAAAAGATCTCAACCCATCCTCGTACACATGAAGATTTAGCACATGAAAGAAATACCATCATTACAACAATGGTCAAACTCCCTATGACAGCCATCAAGTTCTAGTTAAACAAAAAACATGAAAGTATATGAAACACAAAAGTTACACTAATGCATTATTGTTGTTGTCAACAACCACCACCAAATACAAGTGTTTTTAAAGGAGGACCTGAAAGTTCTTTTCAAAATGGATTTCCTCAAGAACTCTAAAGCGTTTTTGAAAAAAATGTTAATTCATAGTTGAATCTTATTGGACACTTGCCAGATAAAAATGATTTCATTGACAATTTTCACTTAAACCCTTAAATGTCAGAGAACACAATACTAGCCAGCACCATGTCTTCTAAGCAGGGCAGAGAGACAGCTACAACATAGAGTACTATCCATTCACAGCGCTGAGGTCCTTGCCCAGATGCAGCTGGCTTCTCTAGGGCAATACCTTACAGGAAGATGCTGCCTAGCAGACAAACAGGCTGCCAGTTGTGTGCTAACCTTTCACCTCTGAGGCATAATTTAAAATATAAGCAGAGCCACATTAAAAAGTAATTAGTCCTACAAGCTGTCAGAGGATGTTCTTGGTTTAGCCTTGGAAACTGATCACATTTTGAACCAATGCCTTCATTCATTAACAGTGTTTTGAGCACTCCACAGTGCTGGGCACGGCAGTTCCAACACAGAACAAGGACAAGGTTCCTTTCCTCACCCAGCTTATTGTTCTTTTTTTGGAACACACAGGTGGCTGACTCCAAAAGTAACATTACATTGGGACATGGATATCCTTGTGGGGGGATCAGAGGGGTTAGGGATAGTACCATCCACAGAATTTTTAGAATATTGTTTTTTTTTAGGTTAGTAAGTCTTGTGTAGGATCCTGAGATATGTGTTTGATTTTTCACTATTAGTTTTTTTGGCTGGGACTTCTAAACTTTGGGCAGGCTTTGTAATCTCCTTCTTGTGGATACATGTCTGAAACCCATGACCAACTCACCATGAGGAAACTTGCTTTTGAGACAATTACAGTGAAGTAAGTAAGTAGTGTTTGGCATCATTCCAACAAAAATCTCTTTGAATCAGCCTTCAGGGTGCTGATGAAATGGTTCAGTAGGTAAGAGAGCTGGCTGTCCAGACATGAGGACTGCATTTGGATCCCAAGCACCTATGCAAAAGCTGGGCATGGCTGGAAACCTGTAACAACAGCCCAGAGGCATGGCAGGGAAGCAGGGGAGCAACTGGGATGGCTGGCTACCCAACCTAACCACAAGGCAACATGATCCAGGTTCAATGAGAGATTCTGTCTTAAGAGAACACTGCAGAGGGGGTAAAGCTGAATGCCTGATATCTTCCTCAGCTTCTCTCAACCACATACAAAAACAACACATGCACATACACACACACACACACGCACACACACACACACACACACAGAGAGAGAGAGAGAGAGAGAGAGAGAGAGAGAGAGAGAGAGAGAGATACAGACAGACCGAGACAAAGACAGAGAGAGACAGAGAGAGAGACAGAGACATAGAAAAAGACAGAGACAGAGAAAGAGAACATACACAGAGAGAGCTACAAAGAGAAAGATCTATAAAACTCAGAAATATGTGTGTACACGTGTACACACACACACAGCATACACTTTGCACATACAAAGACAACTGATTAATTCATCAACTCATTACTCTCTGAGACCCTCCTGGAAGAATTTTGGCATCAGGCTCTCTGGACTAGGCTGAGTGGGGATGCTGGGCTTCTCCTGGAAGGTCCACACATTCCAGGTCTCTTTCCAAGAGAGCTTTGCTCCTTCCTGTGTTTGGAGTCTTCCTTGAGAAACAAAGGGAGCCTCAGGATGGAAACCATCTGCTCTGACAGAAGTTGACAATTTGGTGTAAAAAAAAAAAAAAGAAAAGAAAAAACTTTCGTTAAAGAACTAATTGTTCACAGAGGGAACACTTCCCATCAATGATTATTTAAAAAAAAAAATCTAGAGAAGTCTCCTCTTATAAATCATAATGAGTCAAATGAAGGAAATTGTTGCTGCTCATATGCAAACAAGGATCAGGCATTGGAGCCTTCTTCCAACTTCAAAAACAGATTAGCCACTCTCTGGTAGTGCCTACTGAAGTAGAGAATTGTGAATTAAAAGTGAAGGCTATAATAACACCCTTTGAAACTTATTGTTTTTAATGGATTAAAAAGGCATTATAGCCTACTGAGTGTCAAAGAAGTAGAAACTCAGCCGGGTGTGGTGGTGCACACCTTTAATCCCAGCACTCTGGAGGCAGAGGCAGGCGGATTTCTGAGTTTGAGGCCAGTCTGGTCTACAGAGTGAGTTCCAGGACAGTTGGGGGGGGGGGGGCTATACAGAGAAACTCTGTCTCGAAAAACCAAAAAAAAAAAGAAAAGAAAAGAAAAGGAAGAAACTCCCATCCAGTACTCTAACATTTTAGTTTAAAAAAGAGGATCATCTCCTAGTCTAACCACCAGATTTTCATGAGTCATAAAACTAATAACCAAACTGGTAACTACCCAACCACATGGTTAGAGAAGCAGAGATTGAACTAGAATCAGCATTGCTCTTGCTTCGGTTCACCTCCAGGTGGCTTGTCACTCTGAAGACACCCCAAAGAGAAGGAGGCTGTGACTGAGCTCTGGCCACTGACCAGAAATGTCTCCCCCAAAACAACTCCATTACTTTCCTGCAGTTAAAATGAGGCCTCAATAATCCACTCAGAAGAGAAACCTGAGAGAACAAGAGAAGAGAATTACGGCCAAATTGAGATGAATACAGAGGCAAGTTGGAAAAGTAGGATATGATATAAATATTATACAGTAGTAATTAGGAAAAGATGGTGGGCTGGAAAGTAATGTGGTACAGGGGAAAAGGGAAGAGGGCTTTCTTTAAGGGATGATGAGTGGGTCAGGTTTAATGCTGGAAGAGAAAGCCATATGCAACAGGCAGGGAAGGGATTGGGGTTGGTGGTCAACCTGAACCACTAACATGAAGGCTGACATAAGAAAGAGCTGTAAGGCATGTGGGCACTGGCACAGGTCTTAAATCCCAGCACTCAGCCAGAGGCAAGAGGATCTCTGTGAGTTCAAGGACAGCCTGATCTATAGAATGAGTTCTAGGACAGCCAGAGCTATACAGAGCTAAACCCTGTCTCAAAAAGCAAGGGGCTGGGGGAGAAAGGAAGGAAGGAGGGAGGGAAGGGAAGGGAAGGGAAGGGAAGGGAAGGGAAGGGAAGGGAAGGGAAGGGAAGGGAAAGAGAAAGAGAATGAGCTCTAAGAATTTGAAGGGTAGAATATGCCTGGGAGGGCACATGAAAGCAAAGCACAGACTGATGACATTTGGCCTTGGCAGTCTGGTCCACTTCAGTCCTCCCTTCCTATGCTGATCCTGTAAAACCATATAAAACGAATTCACCAACCAAAGTGTCCCTGTCGCACTTGCTTCCTGTCCAGTATGTGCTTGACTTTTGTACCCAACTCACCCCTTACCAAGGGAAGAAGCAAGAGTCTGAGGGCTCCTCCTAGTCCTTAAACGAGTCCTGATGAAAAATCTACCATAGCCTGAATGTTTCTGTCTTCTTAAAGTCATATAATGACTAATCTCCAAAGTGACGGGACTAGCAAGCAGACCCTTTTGGATGTGGTTACATTTTAAGAGCACAATTTTCATTAACCATGAGTCTGGGAATATTGAGGAAGAGACAGCAGAAAGATTTTAAAGACCAGAGTATCAGGGAGTTTTCTGTAAGGTCATGTCTCCTAGGCATGTCAGAAGCTACATCCATAAAGTCTAATCCACATGGTTGCTGAGCAAGGGCCATAGGCATGCAGAAGTGGACATAGGAAAGACCATGATATTACAACCCTACACAAGGAACTGCAGGTAACTAAGGAATGTTGTGGGAAGGAGGAATATTCTTTCCCATAGAAAAATCCCATCAACTGGTTATCCTATCCTAAATTTAAAGCCCTGAAATTCTGCATACAAACAACATTACACAGTCTAAACAGGTTGTACTTATGTATTTAGGAGGGTGTGAGTGTGACTCTGTGTGTGTGTGTGTGTGTGTGTGTGTGTGTGTAATAATAATTAATGAAAAAAAGAGGCCATGAGTTTGAAAGACAATAAAGAAAGGTATATGGAATAGTGTCTTAGGGTTTTATTGCTGTGAACAGACACCATGACCAAGGCAACTCTTATAAGGACATTTAATTGGGGCTGGCTTACAGGTTCAGAGGTTCAGTCCATTATCATCAAGGTGGGAGCATGGCAGCAACCAGAAAGGCATGGTGCAGGAGAAGCTGTGAGTTTTACACTTTCATTGGAAGACTGCTAGCAGAATATTGGCTTCTAGGCAGTTAGGATGAGGTGAGGGTCTTAAAGCCCACACCCACAGTGAACACCTACTTCAACAAAGTCACACCTACTTTAACAGGGCCACACCTTCTAATAGCCACTCCCTGGGCCAAGCATATACAAACCATAACATAAGGGAAGCAATCCAGTAAGCAGCATCCCTCCATGGCTTCTCCGTAAGTTCCTGCCTCCAGGTTCCTACCCTGTGTGAGTTTCTGTCTTGACTTCCTTTGGTGATGAACAGAGATGTGGAAGTGTCAGCTGAATAAACCCTTTCCTCCCCAACTTGCTTCTTGGTCATGATGTTTGTGCAGGAATAGAAACCCTGACTAAGACAGATGGGTTGAAGGGAGGAAAGGGAAGGGGAAATTACATATTTTTTTAATGAAATAAATAATTAAAAATAAAAATTGAAATCTGAATAGAATATTGGGTTTAGAATATTACTGATATTTCTTTGTCCTAAAACCTCAATATTTTTTTCTTCTATCAATTAAAAATTAGCAGTCTTTCCTAATCTTCCAAACTCTTTTCTTCAGTAGCTATTTTAATGGTTGGACTAACTCTCTCACTAAATGTTTAGCTCTCATCTTATTTTACATAAACAATTTAATTATCCTTAAATATCAATATTATATTACCATTTCAGCCTATTCAAAAGGATAATAAGCCACCCCCACGGTCAGACACAGTCTTCCTTTTAATCATATGAAAAGTACTAAAGATATGGCACTTGTATTTGTAAGGGTATAATAAAAACATATAAGTCATAATAATTAAAGTGTAAACTCAACTACAAAGGAAAATATGTTGAAATACTAAGAAATTGTGCCAAGGAGTCATGATTCATCCATAAAACGTCTACGATGGTAAAACCAAGGTTAACAAAAAGAACTCAGAAATGGAAGCGTGTGGGAAGATGGGTGTGAATCTGGATCTAGGACTCTATCACAGGACCATCGAGGAATGAGTATGATCAAAGTATATTGTATGACATTCTCAAAGAATAAAAATATAATTTAAGAACGAATACAAACACACACACATGTTTGTGTGTGTGTGTGTGTGTGTGTGTGTGTGTGTGTGTGTGTGTGTGTGTGTGTGTGTGTGTATACATCCTTCAACAGGAAGGGCAGCTTCTAAAAGAGATGACACAAACTGATTTTTGAAGATGTGAATTGATACACATAAGTATCTTGGGGTGGCCAATGTATGCTCTTTGACACTACATCATTATCAATGTATGTCAGTGATGAGAGTAGATAAATGTTTTAATAGTAAATTATTTCTGTAGACTTACATAAAGAAAAGAAAAAAATGCTGTCAGTGACCTCATCGTTTCATAATCAGAACACCAAGAACTCCAGTACTGTAATTTTGGTAAACTCTCTTATATCAAGCTAATCCTCCTATATCACTTGAAAATGACTGTGGTCCTGTATAGAAAAGGTATCCTGAAGAAGAACCTTTAGTTCTGCTTCATGTCTCAATTAAAACATCAGGGATTGTTGACACAAAGGCCATCTGTAATAATAGATTACAAAAGCACCCAAATATAAAACATCATCTTCTAACACAGCCCATGATTCTCTAGGTGAACCACTGATTCCCCACTCACATTGTTCACCATTAAAAATTGATGGCCCTACTGGCCATGACATTTTCCTGGCTTGTTACACAGCCCGGGGACTTCACTGAATGTTTCTTGCTCCTCCCTGAAGACAAACTCTCCCAAGGCAATGAACAAAACTGTTCTTTGACAGCTTCTCATTGTTGATTCTACCACCAAAGTATGGAATATGCTATGTTGAATATAGAGATGGGCTAGTAGTGGCTGTTATTCAAGTATAAAGAAGGCAGTTATCTACAGGGTCAATAGACTTGCAATCAGTATCCAAAGCAATGTCAGAGCACAAAGAGCTGACCAAGCTCAAGTGTGAGAGGGAAGGGGGGCAATTACTGTTTAGAACTGAGTATTTCCCTGGATATTGGCTCCATGGAGAAATACTAATAGCTCTGTCTAGTTCATTCAACAGCACTTATATACCACCTCACACCTATATACTTTGGGAGTTATAACCCTCTTGAAAAAAACTAGGCATAATATTCCTTAAGGCTTCACCAGCAAAATACCTTGTTTTCCTTTGAAGTTGTGGAATATAATTAGTGATGGTAAAGCCATATATTTTTTCTGTACATTTTTATTACTTTTATTATTAAGAAATTATAAAAAGTTAGTTCTGTGATTCATTCAACTTTGTTATGCTAACCCCTAGCTGGACCACTAATAAAAATTTAACAATGAATGATGATTTTAGGAAGAAAACACTTCTTTGCAGGGGTCTAATGTGAATTTTATAAAAGACATTTTAATACCTCCCTTTCCTATCACCTCCAAGGCTTAAGAATTAATGACAATTGTTCTTAAAACCATTTGGATGTGAACACTAAAAATCTATAGTGTCACTGAGTGTTGCTGATTTATTACCACTGTTAATTAAACAACCAAGAGGGTAGGTGAAAACAGAAATAAGAATGGAAATCCAGGGTGCCCACTGGAGAACGTGGAGGACTGTATTACTTCTCAATTTCTAAGAAATGTCAGGAGATATTGCATCAAAAAGATGAACCCATAAGCCACTTATATGGTCTGGTGATTCCATTATCTATACCAGATAGAGCAGGCCCTTTGCTGACTTCCAAATTGCTTCTGTTTCCTTTTTCTATCTCCTGAATAGACACATCCTTATAGAATATACATCTCTGTTTCTGTCGAATTTCAACAATACAAAATTGATGGTTTTGCACAAGACCGAGGCAATAAGTTTGAAAGCAGTTTGCAAAGTTGTAAGTACTTTTTCCCGATACACAATGTTTTGGAGCCTATGCATATTTAAAACACATCCATCTTCGGATTTGTTTCACTCCTTGGCTCGTCACCGGATGCTTCATTTATTCATGAAATATGCTAGATATAGGCATGTGATATTGAGTAAAGACCCTTGCACACAGGGTTTTGTAATTAGCAGAGGACAATGAGGAATGACTATGTGCTCTTGCACTTCATGACAAGGCTATCAGAAGACAGCGAGGTGTCTGGGAAGCCCTGAGCAGAGAGGCTGACACCAAGAAAATGAACGAGGTTGAGGGCAGGATAGCCTCAGTTAGAACTCATGTGTGAGCAGGCAGTAGTCAGACAAGACGACATACATTTAACTGGAATCACATTTAAGAAGCCACAGATCTTGGAGTGAATATCTCCATCAGAACTCCACAGTTCCATGGCAGAATTAGAGAAGGCTTATCCAGACGTTAGTAAGAATGGCTGAATATCAGGCCACAGAAACTAACCTGATTGGGCAAGGAGCACACAGACACAACTAATGAGCAGAAAATTAGCAATGGACCAAAGGACAGAAGGTGGAATGGGAGAATGAGCTCTGTGAATTTAATGGAACAACTCTGAGTGATGTCAAGGCTTCATGGCTAAATCTGCTATGTGGTTAAGAAAAAAAGGAAAGAAAGGAAAAGTACTTGTGACTATGGAAGTAGGATCTTTATAATCAGGATCTAATAAGTCAAATGTTACATTAAATATTCCTAGTGCAAAGTACATATGAACGCAATTCTGCTATTTTTAGTATGCTTAGAATGTATTTTCAAATTTTATTAAAGACTCTTTGATGAAGTACTATATTTCAAAGAATTTTAAATTGCTTTTAAAAAGGAAATATGCAGTCTTTATTTACCATGAATGCTACAGGAAACACATAATATAAATAGTATTTTCAATGAATAAAATTAACAAGCACGACTTGCTATGTGCTAAAATATTGTCGCTGCAACTAACTTTATTTAAACTGCCACCATTTTATTTTTATCTACATTTGGTGTATAAGAGGCAATCAGGAGGGCAGAAAATACTCAACTGTTAATAAACGTGTGTTCCTATGAAATAATGTCCCTAGCTCCCTGTGCTGATGACAGTGCCCCTTCCTCCTCTATACCTTTGGTCATCTGTGACTGTCCTATAATAAGCGTACCAGAAAATGTCCTCAGAGAGAAGAAAATGACTAAAGGCTATCTCTCCCTCACCTCCAACCTCAGCAGAGCCTACAACACACAACTCAAGCAAGACAATAAGTTCTTTGCCTCAGTAATTAAAGTAAGATTTCATCTTATGAAACAAGGAGCTCTAACAAAGGTTAGGTCAACATAGTATGAAAGTGACATTTATGAGCAAATTCCACATCTCTAAAGTCATGGCCCCCAAATAAGACTCTGTATGATTTTAAGCAAAATTTCACATTTCATAACCCACACTCTCTTTGTTCTTTCCTTTTGGCTACCTTGGATAATGAGCACTGTGGAAAAGGGGCTGGGGCGCAGAAAGAGCTATTGCACATGAGGTCTTCATCCTTCCTGACACTCTATCCAGGGAACTGCCTCGGGCTTTATATTCTCATAGCCCCAACAGTGCTTCATATAACCTGAAGCATGGTATTTCTGATCTCGCCTGACACAGATACAAAGGCCAACCAAAGCTGTACACAGCTACAAAAGATGGAATGAAGCTCACAATTCTAGCAGACTGTGAGATTCGTGGAACACATCTCATGATGAAGAAACTCTATTAATCAAAAACATGAAATAGAGCTGAAAATTAAAATAGCACATTCATATTTGTTACTCAGTGGCACTTGAATGTTCTTCACAGGAGTGGTTAAAAATGTTCACCCAGGCACTAAAAACCTCAAACATTTTATCAGTAGAACTTTGCAAGAGAAACAACAAATACATTTCTGTTGAGGCAGCCCATGGGAGAGATATAACCAGAAAGTTGCAGTGTGTATCTTAGCTTTGACTTGAACAGTTGGAATGTAGATGAGAATGTGATAATTTCTAAATGTCATTTTGTCTCAGTTCCCTTTAATGGGCATGTTTCTTCAATATCTACCTTTAATGGAAGAAAGTCCACTACTTTTCAAACAAAATATCAAAAGTATACCGGGGTATAGGGATAGGAAATACAATTATAAAAAATGCCAAGAGAACAAAAGATCAGTTGTTTCCAAGTTACACAATGGAAGTAAGAATGAGCATTAGATAAATGCATCAAAGAAATTGGCTTTTGCAAACAAATAAATGACAGTTAACAAGATCACTTACATCCCTAAGTACTGTGTAGTTTTCAGCACTTTATAATGTCCAAAACACAAAGCAAAACACTAGGTTTCATCCTTCAAGTACTAAGGAGCAGTAATATTGTACATAATTTTTAAATGAGAAGACACTGTATTTTAATTTAATAATATACATGCGCTAGAATCCTCTTGAAATTTGCCTAATGCATGTGAAGTTAGGGTTTTAGGAAATGCTTGGGTGCTACTGTACCTTAGTTGCTATGTGAGGCCACAATTACCTGCTCTCCACTATACTGAGGTTTCGTTCCATGCATACATTTAAAAAAAAGCAACCGATTTTCTAGAAAATTTTACTGATTAAGTAAAGAAGACTCCAAGAAGATCAAGGAGAGCACTGGGGTTAAACATGACCCTCTTGTCTTGGTCCTCAGAATTTTAGTTGGTAACGGCCCTGTGCCTTAGAAAACAGTGCATTTAGAGAGGAAAACATCTTTGTTTCTGACCCACATGTCTCCACAGAAAACTCTTTAGATGCCATTGTACATGGTAGGAACCCCCCCCCAACAATTGAAATGAAAAATATTTGGCATCTAAAAGCTATGCTCACAGATAACGATCATGTTTAGTTTACTCCCTCCCTGTCCCATTCCCTGTCTTCTTTGGCATGCTACCTCTTATTCCAGTTTCAGGTTCTAACATGTTGAACTGTGAAAGGCTTACATACGTCTTCCATGAGACTATCATTTCCCTGAATAACAGTGCCTGTATTGAGCCACACTTCCAATACGATAAACTCGGTAGTTTTCTCTTTGGCAGTGCTGAGTTATATAATTGTTATTTTCATCTTAATTATCCCAAGTGAGTGGGAAGGCATTTCAAGACTTGGCTTTGAAACAAGTTAACTAGAAAAGAAACCCATTCACGTGCCCCACTCCTTAGGCATTCATTTATATCTTTATAGAAAGAGAAATGCACCCTACAGCCTCTCTCCAAGAGACTGATACATGGTCTATAAAGAAGCATATCACCCAGTGAAAAGTAAAATGAGGAAACCCATGGGAGGTAAAGCTTTTATCCATTCTTCAGCTTTTAGCCTTTCCTTGTCCATCTTTTTCATAAGGCATGAATTTCTCCCTATGTTTTATTTCTGTCAAAAGTGACCATAAGCATTTTTTGTACTTTAAATGTGAATAATGTGACAAACAGCATATTTTTCCTCTTTCTCCCAAACTTTAGAGTCTAACAGAGATAAAGATTACACAAGCAGAGATAAAAAGCAAGACATGGCTGTAAAAATCCTCAATAAAATGCAAGTGAAATTTAAGAACACAGAAAAAGATCATCATGACCAAGTTGGCTTCATTAAAGATATAGAGAGATGATTCAACATATATGTTATATAATTATAATATATAGTATATATAATAATATATAGTATATATTAATCAATATATATATATATATATATATATATATATATATATAGTTCATCACATCAAAAACATAAATCACATGATCACTTAAATAAATATAGTAAAGAACTTTGACAAACTTCAACATTCCTTCATGATAAAAGTCATGGAGAAACTAGGGACAGAGTGAACACACCTCAACATAATAAAGATTATATATCATGAAACATAGCCAACATTATGACAAATTGAGGAAAACTGAAATCATACCTAGTAAGATAAGAAAAAAAAATTATATCCACTCTTTTCACTCCTCTCAATATAGTGCTTGAAGTCTGAGCTAGAGCAATAAGACAAGAGATAGTAATAAAAAGGACACAAATAGAAAAAGAAAAAACTCAAAATATTCCTGAAGATGAGAAACTCTATACACAAGACGCTAAGGACTTCACCAAATTCTCTTAGCTATGAAAAACGCCTTCAGGAAACGAGTTGGTTATAAAATTAAAACACAAAATTTATAGCATTCTTATATACATATGACAAGCAAACAGAAAAAGAAAGCAGGGACATAGTCCTATTCACAACAGACCCTCTATACACAAGGAAAGACTTCCTGAATACTACTTTACAATGGGATTTTATAAAAGTGAAATACTCCTGTACAACAAAGGAAAATGTTAAGTGAAGAGGCAGTCTACAGAATAGGGAAAAAAATCTTTGCAGGCTATATTGCCAAAGAGGATTAATATTGGTAATACACAACCCATAAAACTAAACTTCAAGAAAACAAACCTCCCAATTAAAAAGTAGGCCTCAGATCTGAATAGAATTGCAAAAGAATGGCGAATAAACATTTGTAAAAATGTTCAACATCATTAGGCATCAGAGAAATGCAAATTGTGGCTTCTTTGAGATTTCATCTCATCCAAAGCAGAACATGTAATGATAAACAAATGTTACTATTAAGAAAGAAAAAGAAAAACTATTATTTAATCTAGTACAGCCACTAGGAAAATCAGCTTTTTATAGATCTCTACCAAATTCTAGAAATAGATCTACTATATGACCCAGCTCTGCCATTCATAGACATATGCCTAAACAGATCTACATCCCACCACACACAGCCGTATTCACTGATGCTATATGTAGGAAATGAAATGAGCTTACATGACCATTGACTGATGAATGAAGCTATTTTTCCTGAGTAAAATGATATTAAAATATTATTAAAATATTTTATTTTTTAATAACATAATCATGAGTTTCTACAACATCACTAGGATACTTTTTATCATTTGCAGTAGTTTTTTAAAAAATGGAAACATTGTAAAATAACAACAATAAGGAATTGGCTATGTTAACTCTAGAGAGTATGCATAGAACTATTCAATACTAAGATGAAACTTTTGAAAAAATGTTATAAGACTCTTATAATAATATAGAATAGAATAGAATAGAATAGAATAGAATAGAATAGAATAGAATAGAATAGAATAGACTCAAGGAGGTTATTGGTGGGAGGGTGAAATTTATAGCAAAGTTCACATTAAGACACTATTTCTATTTTCAAAAGTATATGAAAACACATGGTACAATGGTAATGAGCTATATTATGTTGTCAAATTATGAGACATTTTATTGATGAAATTTTCAGTTTGTATAGTTAATTTTGTTTTGGAGAATTAGTGATCTTTGAATGCTAGGAACTGAACCTAAGACCTTGCTTATCTCTACCACTAAGACACATTCCAGCCAAAGGTTATTTAATTTAAAATGTTATTTTTGTTGGTGTTGATAGTGAACAAAATCCTCCAAAGAAATCCCTGTTGCCCAAGTGGTACTGAGTTGTTCATGCATTCCCATGACACAAGATCCTGCTCGTGGTTCTGTGATCATCCCAGTCTCTCAGAGGCCATCACTGACCTATATCCCCCCCATTCCCAGGCAGGCATATGCCTTTATCCCACTGAAGTCCCACAGCCTTCAGGATTCACATTATGAGAACTACTAGATGAAATATAAATTATGCATCAATTCTGTTTCATCTTCACTCGACTATAAGCTTCCCAAGGTCAAACAACATAAATTATTCAATTCTTTATCCTCGGTATGGTGTTTGGTACCTGATAGTCTCTCAATAAATGCTTGCTGAATAAATGAAAGGCTGAATCAGTGTTTATCATGGAATGATAAATAATTTAAACCAGTTTTAATAACTGTAAGTATATTTCTTGGTTAATTTTCTTATATAAATATAAACACAACATAGGGTGTGTGTGTGTGTGTGTGTGTGTGTGTGTGTGTGTGTGTGTGTGTGTCTGTATGTGTACACACATGTGAGTGCCTTCAAGCATGCTCGTCATTTTACATTGCTTTGGCATCGTTCTGAATTCAGGTTTAACTTTCTCATATCAGAAGTAGATCTTAGATGCCCTTGTATCAATTTCCAGGAATATGCCACACACAAATAGTTCATCTAGTAGCCAAAGACAAAAACTTGGAGGCTTAAGAACTAGTTTTCCTGATAGTTTTCCCTACCCTCTCCTTTAACAGACCCTCCAGCTCTTGCTTATGTCCTGATGAACCACACCTGCTATGTAATATATACCATTGCTACAGATCTGCCTGCCTCATCATCCCTGCTCCAGGTTTGAAGGACTTCAGCTCTGACTCATTATGCCTTCCAGCCTCCCTGCCTAGGATCTTCAAGTAATAAATCTTTCAGTGTCTTTTCTGTATTAGTAGCACAATAAATTTGTGCTTCCTAGCTGAAAAACTACAGGCTGCCCCAGGCTCATTTTCCCCGTGACATTATGGAGAATGCATGGTCAGTGCCACAGTGAAGGTTAGAGAGTCTAACCTGAACATGAGTCAGATGAGAGACAAAGGGCATCTACTAGAATCAACAAGTTTCCCATGCAAGGGATCCCAGGAGTGGGATAACAGATGTCTAACTATACAGGACTGCCTTGGGTTTCCCAAAGGGAGACCAGGAAAGGGGAAAATATTTGAAAAGTAAACAAAGAAAATATCCAATACAAAAGGAAGATTCTTTGAAAGGCATACTGTACACACCCTCAATCAGTTCCCCTGATTTCCCATTAGGGGTAGGGTACTACTGACTCTGGTACTATAATCCTAATTTTGATGGGTGTTTCCCAAACAGTCAATTCTGTATTTCAAATGAGGCAAGGATGAGCTTGTAAACTCTTAGAACAAAGATCATTATACAGTAGTTTCGTTATATACCTATTATATTCTAGCATTAGGCAGACAGACTAAGGTGACTCCAGATAAAATAATGCATTGTTAATCCAAACAGCTTGTGCTATAAATAGATAATAACGACTTATGGAGAGGAATATGTTTAAAATAATGAGCATTATATAATGTACACAACACATGCTTCTTCATTTCTGTGTATAGCCTTTATTTTTTTCTGTACCTGTTAAAATAAATTAAAATAAGCATCAGTAAATAATAAACTTGGCATGTCAGACCGATTGAGAGAAGTCATTTTCTCTCCTGAATGAGTAGTTATTATTTAGATCTTCAAATCATTACCTGCCTACAAGCAAATAATTAAACAGCATTGTAAGCAAATGAAATTTTAATTTCTAACATTAATAATTGCTTACATGGTACAATTCTGAAATTTCAATTGCAGAGCACTGTGTTTGAGATTCTGCCGTTTTAAAATGATGAGTTGCTATGTGGTTTTCAGCACTGAAGACTGACGACAAATTTGTAACCCCACATGTCACCAACACAAAAACACATCCAGGCCCCCTTCCCCCAAAGATTAAAATTATACTAGAAATGTGACAACTGTTTTTAAGAAGCCTAGCATTAAATCTAAAACATGAGAGAGGAAGGTATTAAAAGAAACTGCATAAAAGAATAATTCCTTAATTCTTTCACTATTCAATTTTAAAGTTTTCCAAAATAATTTTATAGGGAAAGAATGTATTTTCTTGACATGAGGACACAATACTTCTGAGGCAGACTCACATGCACAGGATCCTTTTCGGAGCCCTTAGGCTGCGGGCTCTCAATGACCACAGCTTTCTGGACACTGTTGATTCTCTTTCCAATTACATTAAAAGCACTAAGAGCTGAAGAAATTTCATTCAGGAACACTGGCCTCAAAGCTTTTGAAGTCTCCCAGTCTGACTAGAAGAACAGGTTACATAAGGATGTCTTAGCTAGGACTTGTACTAACGCAACCGAAGCTCTGTTGTTCACTATGCTTCAGAGAAAAAACGCTACCACAAGTGCCTTCTGCCTGCCTAATGGATGGAAAGGGGCACATGAGTCATGGGAAAGGAAATACAGCTACAAGCTAAGTCTATTCTATTCCCACTTAAATATAGCAGTTAAAGGCAGCTGAGAGATGGGCAGGTGTTAATGGGGGTAAGGATTCTCCACCATCAAGACCTGATATTCCCAGCAGAGACCTACAAACCTGCTACTGCCAGGTCTTCAAAGGCCATCCTTTTCTTCTGGAAGGCGCCTAGGATTTTATGGTTATATACTTCTTATCAACCTGATGATCTTCTAAATCTGCTAAAGAATGCATGTTTTAAAGATAAGGGTGATAACTCTAGATAAGCTCTTGTGTAATGTTTGACTCTATTGTTCTGGTCAGTCAAGATTGCTTACAAATCTCCAAAAGTGGTAATTCTCATTGCAGAAAGCTTATCCAGGGACTTGAAAACACATTTGCTCTGTGGAAATATGCAAATGTGTGTGTGTGTGTGTGTGTGTGT
>NC_034593.1:99135401-99180607 GCF_900095145.1 Mus pahari | reverse complement strand
AGGGAGGGAGGGAGGGAGGGAGGGAGGGAAGGAGAGGTGGGTGAATGTGAGCACCAGGTTCCTCTGGAGGTCAGTTGATTCCTATGGACCAGGAATTACAGGTAGTTTCGAGCTGCTATGAAAGTTTTCTGGAATCCAAACTCCTCTGCAAGAGCAGAAAATGATCTTTGCCCTCTGCAAGAGCAGTAGGAGATCGTATGGCCTAGCCATCTTAACCGAGGCAGAAGAAATGTCAAGGCATGACCTTTCTCATCGCTGAAAGGGCCGGTTTAAGTTGAGTTTATTAAAAGAAACTTACAATGGAGGGGGGGAGGCAAGGTCTTCATTGCCCCACACCAAATACTTCAGTTGGCCCTCAAAAGTCACTCAGCAAAATACGTACACACAGTGCTCCTCTGGACGGGTTTGACAATATCTCTGCAAACATCTCAGGGTAAGCTTTGAGAGAACCATAACCCTCATTCCTTAAAGGGTCTCTGGGATTTTATTTTTTTTTAATTTGAGGTGGGTGTGAACTGAAAACAAACACAGTAAAGAAATGACTTCATAAAATCTTTGCTCACTCAGCAAATTCAAGCTAGAAAAACTACTAGGCAGATTTCTATATGACATGATGTTAATTAAGAGCCAACAAGGTAGTCAGAGCTTGAAAAGAATACTGTATTCGTCAAGGTTCTCTAGAGTCACAGAGTTTATGGAATTTCTCTATCTATTAAGGGAAATTATTGGAATGACTTACAGTCTGCAGTCCAGCTAATCCAACAATGGGCAGCTGTGACTGGGCTGGGTGTGTCAGCTGGTCTTCTCTATAAGCTAGAATCCTAAAGAAGCAGGTTCCAACAGATGTGCTGGCAAGTAAGTACAAGCAAGCAAAGAAGGAAAAGAAAGCTGGCAGAATGTATGGCCCAGATTAAAGGTGTGTACCACCACAGCTGGACCTACACTATTCTTTACTTGGAATTTGCTCAGTCCCAGGCTGGCCTTGAACGCAGAGATCTGCCTGTCTCCATCTCCTAGGATTAAAGGTGTGTACCACCTTGCCTGGACCTAAGTTTTTCATGGCCTCTATCCCTCAAGATCTGGACCACAGATTTGCCCTCCATTTCTGGATTGTAGCTCATTCCAGATATAGTCAGGTTGACAACTGGGAATAGCCATCACAAATACTAATTTGAAAAATGAAGAGTTTGCTAGCCTTTTACCTCTGCTGAAAATTCTGACTCCTATGCTAGCAAACTCCTCCTTATAATGCCAAATGAGTAGAGTGACAGTAATATTTGGCTGTGGTTATTACTGAGTCTATATTATATACCCTAAATGTGACTCCTATTGTCCCAATTCAGCTCTGAGTGGACGATAGGGAAAATTTATTTTCAGTTAAAGACTCCTGCAAAACTTTGGAAAACATCACTTTTTAAAGATGCCATGCTCTGTATACTGTTTTAAAGTCTTTTATTCTTCTTTCTTACACCCTGAAAAATATTAACAAAGCTAGTAGTCATAAGTAGAAGAATGCAATGACTTTCATCACATATATATTCTAATTCACAAAGTTAACTACCAATAAAATACAAGTGTTGGTCTCATTACCAAGTCATTTTCATAGCTGTCTGGATGTAGAGAAGAAATCCGTATCAGCTTTATCAGAAGGTTAAGTGATTTTTTTTTTTCCAAACAGGCCCCAGGGTTATACTTCCTAAAGACAGTGTCACAGCTGCATTAAATGCATGTTGACTGGCCACCTATTAGTATCCTGATACTAAGTTCTAAATATGGAAGGACAAAGCTACAGAGAATAGTTTATGAAGGTTTGTAGAAAGTATCCTGCACCAGATCAGTTAAAAAAAAAATTGGTGAGCCAAGTAGTGGTTGATGTGTTAGAATAGCACTCAAGTCTGGACACACCACATAAGGCCGAAGCAGTTCCACGTGGAAGAGGTTTACTGGGGACAAAGAAGGGGAAAGAGAGAAAGACAAAGGAAAAAAGGGGGCTGAAGTGAGGAAAGGTCTATCTTTTATTTAGGCTGTGACATAGCCTGTTCAAAAGTAAGTGTGGGAAGTGGGCTCTGGGACAGTACATGGTGGTCACAGCCATAGGTGTCACCTATGTGTGACATCCTGAGTTTGGAGCAGATCTGCAAAAATGGTCTTTTGATACCAACAGTGGTGGCATATGCCCTTAATCCCAGAACTTGGAAGGCAAAGGCAGGTAGATTTCTATGAATTTAAGCCCAGCCTGGTCTACACCAGTACAGCCAGAGCTACACACAGAAAAATAGTATCAAACAAACAAACCTATTGTGTCAGTGCAGAAGACCTGGTAAAGGAATCTACATGGCCTACCGGATGTATAGACTCAGGGAGGCATCTGGGAAGAGGACATACAGGAATACTAGAGCTTAGTTTGGATGGCTGAGTGACAAGTAAATAGGAGTTGACCAGATGTCTAGGAAACCAAAAAAAAAAAAAAAAAAAAAAAAAAGAAAAAACATGTGGTAAGATGGGGTGGTAAGAAAGAATTCAGTATAGGTGAAAATTCACTGGCGGTCTGCTACTACAGAAACTGAGATGAACAAATGAACAAGAAGATAGGTCGAAGTGAGGTTCTTGGAGGCTGGCTTATATGTAATGAATCATGAAACGAGTTCCTAGTACCCCCTTGAGTGTAAGCAGAAGCATGCCCTCTCCACTTCAGCAAGTATTTTTCCAACGGCCTGGAGGAGGCAATAAAAAAAAAAATCTTAGGTTCAGATGAGCTAAAATTATTTTGATAGCCAATAAATTGAACCCTAGTTTATAAATACTGGTGGTGTAGGAGGAGGGAGGGTTGGAGGAAAACAGAGGTTGGAAATGGTCCACATCAGACTTGGAAATAAGAGATGCATTTTCTATGGAGAATTTAAACCAAGAAAACTAACCTTACTAAAGGTAATTTGACCATTCTTATGACTTTGGGTCATAAGGCTCCACAATGTCACAGAGAAAACACTTGTCCCCACTAGTGGGCAGGCTCCTCTTATTGTACCAACATGCCCTGGCAACCACTGCTATAAACACTGTGTTCAGAAGACGAATAGCAAGTAATTAATAGAATCAGTCCTGCAGCAGAGGTAACATGCATATATCATTAACCACTGCTCCTAAATACACTTTCTCCAAATTGGTTCTCTGGGATTGAGTTCTCAACGGGATTCAAACTAGACCCAGGAACCCTGCTTGCATGTGGCCATTTCTGACCACAGAGCCAATATCTCAGAGATCAACACTGAGACCCTCCATCATGACCTGGTTGCCTGATTCAGAGAAGGGTAAGGACCCCATGTTCAGTCTTACTGCACACCTATCGTATCTTTTCCCCACTGGGAAGGCACTGCCCCCAATATTGCTGCCTCTGCGCCACACCTACTCCATGGAAAATAAGAAACAAATGGTAGTGGGTGGTACCTACAGGCCAAACTGCTGAGGAAAGGCAGTGAAGAAAAGGGGATGCATTCTTTTTATAAATTATTTATGTATTCACTTTACATCCCAATATCAGTCCCCCCTCCTCTAGCCCACCCCCATCTGGCAGCTCCTCCTCTCATTTCCCCCTCCCATTCTCCTCTATTCTGCCAGCAGCACAAAGAGGAAAGACTGGGAAGAAGTATTGCATACCCTAAGGAAAACAGGCTCTTCCAGATTTCTCCCTCATACTTTCCTCTTCCTTCCAGTCCTCTGCCTTATTTTTCCTATGAATACAGGAAGAGCTGTCCCTAGGACAGGAGCAGGGATGAGAAATCAACACCTTCAACCTTCATTTCCAGGCATATGATAAACCCTACACTGTCAACCTCCATTTCGAAGCATATGATAAAACCCTGAACATCCAACAACTTGCCAACTCACAACTAGCTAGTGACCCTAAAGTGCTTCCTCTCAAGTGGAGAACAAAGCAGGAGTTAAAGTCTCATTTCTCAAAAGCTGGGACCACAGAGAATGCCACTGCTGTGCCTACCTTTTAGAAAAGTTTGGGGGCCTTCCACTGTGAAACAGCCCCCACAATGAGCAACTGAAATCTGTGCTAAAACTATTTCAACAATCAGCGGAGACTTTTATCTTTGGTAGGAAGGCCATTTTATCAAATGTCCCCTAATGCAGGCTCTCCCCCCCAGGGCCTGTTCCTATCTCCTTCCTAGAAGCAGGTGGCTCAGAGCTCTGTTTCTTTGCCTTAGGGAGCGCTGCAGGTGAGCACGGGCTTGCAGAAGCCCCTGATAATTACTGGGTGTTTCAGAGGAGTGGGGCCTGCTGGGGGGGGGGGGGAGGCAACCTTCTACAGAACTGAACCAAGGAATCAGGGAGGGGCTAGGATGCAGAAGTGGACAGAGGTGAATGGGTCTCAGATAAGGGGTTACTTCCTGCTCTGTGGTCTCCAGGTGTTGGCCTCCAAGGCTTGCCAGGTGCCTAACAAAGCTGGGATGTTGACACACCCCTAAGCAGACGCAATACCTGCCCACACCTGAGATGATAGTCTTAACAAGGAAGAAGAGGAGATTCAGGGCAGAAGTTAAACAGACTTATGCAAATAAAATATGTCTTGATTGCATGGGGTCCTAAAGGTAAGAACTGAAATTCCTACTAACTTCTCGAGAACGTCTTTCCATAGCAGTGGTTCTCAACCTGTGAGTCACAACCCCTTTGGTGTGTATGTGTGGTAGGGGTCGCATATGATATATTCTGCATAGCAGGTATTTACAACAGGACTCATAACAGTAGCAAAATAGCAGTTATGAAGTAGCCACATAATTTTATGGGAGGGGAGTCACTATAGCATAAGGAACTGTATTAAACGGCCACAGTATTAGGAAGGTTGAGAACCACAGGACTATACAGAGTAACAAAGTACCATTGCCTTTGGAGACATGCTATATCTGGCTCCCTGCCCTCCTTGAAAATCATTCACTAACTGACCAGCATAATATCAACTCTAAATATTCCTCTATAGCAACCTTTAAATATTCTATGACCTGTGTGCCATGTGTCATTATCATGCAATAATGAACCATTTCTCCTTAAGTATACTAGCAAACATTTATAAAGCACTTATCATATGCCAGACCCTGTTCTAAGAGCCTCAGCTTTCTTTTTTAATACATTTTTATTAGATATTTTCTTCATTTACATTTCAAATATTATCCCCAAAGTCCCCTATACCCCCCCAGCCCTGCTCCACAATCCACCCACTCCCACTTCCTGGCCCTGTCATTCTGCTGTATTGGGGCATATGATCTTCGCAAGATCAAGGGCTTCTCCTCCCATTGATGGCCTACTAGGCTGTCCTTTGCTACATATGCAGCTAGAGACACAGTTCTTTCAAATGCAGTGAGAAGGCCTTACTATGAAATTCCTTTGAGTGAAGAAGACATGTGAAGGGACAGCGGCATAAGGGACTTAGGTAAGGTCACTGAGCAGATGGAGAGGAGAAACTGGATTCAAGCCTAGAGAGGCTTGCTCTGGAATCTGCAAAGTCAGTTTCCACACCAGCATAATATGTGAGATACAGGGATGTCTGACAGTTGGGAGGGTTGCCTTGCAGCTAACTGAACAAGATCCTTAAAATCAGGATAAACCAAACCAAAGGATGACCACTAACCTTGGTTGTCTGGAACTAATGTGGTCCTGCCTTACAGGTTTCAGCTTGCCTTTCCCAACTGTCTTAACCCAGGATTCTTAAGATGGGTGTAATGGCAGTGACAAGCCATCCTCACCAAGAACCTACAAATGGCTAGGCCTAGGGTTAAGGCTGGACAAGCCCTTTTCTTCTTAATCTATACACAGCAGTTTGATAAGATGGATGCTAACATCACTCCCAATGAACAGAGCATGGACAGAAGAAAGTGCGAGCTTTATTCCCTAGGGTTGCATTATAATTGGAGAAATGCTGAGCTCTACGTTGATGATACTAAGCCATTTTTCCATTTTCAATTTCTTCCTCCTCTTCCTTTCTCTGACTCTCTCTCTTTTTTCTCTTCTTTGTTACTTTCAAGATCTGTTCTCTTACTATGTAGCTCGGGCTGACCTCAAACCTACAACCGTCCAGACAGACATGGTGACAGGCATGTCCCAACCATGCCTCAGGCTTCACATACACTATATGGTATATGAATGTCATAAGAGCATCCTCTAAGACGAGGGCGATGATGCAAAAAGTATAAGCCAACAAGGTCTCTATTTGCCCAAGATATAAGCTAAGTTTTTTTCTAGAAATAATGTAAATACATTTATTATAAAGAAGACTGCTACAGTTGAGTAGATACGACTTGACTGATGATGTTTCTGTAAGGATTATGCACACATATACTACCAATAATAAATTACAAGACAGAAATACAGTCAGTGTATGTAAATTATTTTAAACAGCACAACTGTGCCACAAACTCTCATTCCTACACAAACAGAAAGACACCATGTGGAAACGACATAGAAAGAATGAACACCAGTCTTACTGTACACGTTCAGGGGCATTTGCTAATACTCCACCATGATTTTATGATTTAATTTCAAAACCACGGCAGAGACACGGTAGGAAAAGGCCCTGGCTCTGTGGTCTGAGCTCTCTTCCTTGAGACTGAAGTACCAAAGGCAGCAGCAACTTGAGAGTGTTTACAGTGTCCACTTGCCCCACATTGCCAAGGGACATCTTTCAGAGGAAACCCTCTCAGGCCTTCTAGTCAGTTTCAGATGGCCCTCTCTGCCCTGGGACCTAGATCCTCACACAACAGCAGGGACTGTGTCTCCCCAGAAACTGATTTCAAAGCCCCAGCCCTTCCTTTCTCTCTGGGATTTGCAACCTGAAGTATTTCTCCTCCAGAACTTGACCACGGAGATTTCTTTGTCCTTCTTAGCAGCACACCCTCCATGGCCCACAAGTCTGAAGTGTTCATAGCTAAAGCTAGTCTGGATACAAGAAGAATCACGAGATAAGGTGCACCAATGTAGGGAGTGTTCCCTCTCAAGACTCCTAAACTAGGTTTAAATACTGACTTCTTTAACTGGGTTCAAGAAAGCGTACAATGTTTTCACTGTATCTCTGGGTTTTACAATCATGAATTCCACCTATAACAGACTGAAACACACATTCAGGAAAAAAATACTGCAACTCAATTAGGCATAAACAGACTTTTTCCTTGCTGTTATCCTCCAAAAATACAATAAAAGCCCTAGTATGTAGAATCTACATTGTGCTGGGCATTATAAAGAACCTAGAAACTACATAACACATACGAGGAGAATAATGTTCACAGGTTATATAGAAACTGTGTTTACCACTTTTGTTAGATTTCGAGATGCTTTAAATCATCAGCATAGCTTTTCTCTTTTATTGAGAGAACAGAAAATAGTGTAAATATAAAGCGCATTATAGAGTCACTTGAAACTTCAATTCACAGTTATGTCACCAACGTGTACATGGACATACAGACTATGCATATAAGAATTTAAAGTGGTTTTGCTCAATAAAGCATACAAAAAAAGAAGAGACTAGTGAGTTGTCAATGTTTTCCACACTGCAGCAAGAGGACACCACAAACAGAATCCAGGGACGGGCGTCTGAATAGCTTGCAAAACAAAAGGTGAAATTTTAGAAAAATCTTCCTGATTCAGCAGGAATTTCTAATCAAGGTCAAGTCTATCGTCTGCCGTGACATGAGTTAAATGGAGTCTGAGCTGGCAGTGCCCTGCAACTGAGGCTTTGAGCAACTGTTCCCAGGTTACTTATGCAGCATGCTAATGCTCATCTACTCTTTTGCATCAAGGGAGTGTGGGTGTCAGGATCTGTGAAGGATTCAGTGCTGACTATACAGAGAAAAATCCCTGAGAGAGAAGGTCCAGAGCTGATAAGAAGGTCAAAAGAATCCACAAGAGAAGACACACTTGTTAAGTGTGTTCTTTAAAACAGAAGACAGGAAAATCCCTACCTGAACTTTGATTCTAATTCACCTTCCAGAGACCTCTTCCAATTCTTCTCTGTCCCACCTCTTTTCCTCACCTATTTTGAGTTTTAAAGTGACCCTCCCTAGGCATCCATGTGCCCCCTCTTTATCTCTGATGGCTTAGACAGGGGCAGACAGAATTGCCCAGGCTATTATAGCTGGAGGTGGGTCGCGTCTGCTTCTTGACGCTCATAGACCTCAGGTGGCACCCTCCACTGTATCCTTAGAACATCTTGGTCTCTCTCTTTGTGGTGGTTCTAATAGCAGAGACTAAAGAACCAAAGAAAAAGAACAGGAAAGGAAAAACCTTCAGGTAGGAACAAAACAATTCCCTTCTAGGGCACCTTCCTTTCTGAATCCATTCCTACTGCATACCAGGCTGCTGATGGTCATATGCAAAGAGATTGGAGTCCCCTTTGATTTCTATGCCAGGTTTTTATTTTAAAAAATGTTTAGGATGTTGAAATTTTCACAAGGGAGGTCTGTATGGGATCTTTTTCATTTTTGATATTGTCTTTCTTTTTATCTATTGGTGAGGCACTGTTTCCCATGCATTTTATCTAATTGGCAAACAGTTTTGTAAATTAGAAAACGAACAAAAGGATGTAAATACATAGTTGCAACAAAACGTTAAACTCTCCAATAAGTGGGAGGGGGGGCAAGCCCTGGATAGATGACATGGTTAACCACAGGGCTGATCTTAGAGAGCTGGTGAAACTATGAACACCCCAAAAAAGCTACCACTGAGAGTTCAAGACCCATGGCAAAATAAAGATGCCAGAGAGGGGTGTGAGCTGTTACCCCAGAATGCTAAGAGGATCTCAAGTTTTAAGCCCACCACTCCAACCTGAACTACACAACCATGTCTCAAAAAGATACTTCATAAATTGGCTCTAATGTTTTATTGTATTGCACTGACTTTTTGTGTCATTGTTAGATTCCATTTGGTATGGATCAAGGAATTGCCTCAATTGATTGATCTCTAACTTTGCGGGATAAGTAAATCTTCATTCTCTCTACAGAGAAGAGAGCCGAAGCTTATCAAAGAATTATGAAGAAGGCCTTCATAATGACACACATAGTTGTCTTGAAACGGATTCTCAGATTTTAAGGCTTTGCATTTGCTTCAGGTCAGGGTACTGGGACTACTGGCCCGTCATTTGGTACCAAGTATGTCATCTGAAGTCCAGAATACATTATGACCACACAGGCAGGAAACAACAGGGTCAAGAGCTTGATGTCAGCCAGGAGCTCAAACACTTATCCAATGCACTCTACTGCTTGCTATGCACTATGTACAGGAATTCTCAGAACAGTTTAAATTTACATAACACCACACATTAACAACCAAATTAAAACCTTTTCAAATTAGATTTTTAAAAATGGTGTATTTTTTTTTCCTTTTAAGAAATGTTACTTAAGAAATTGGCATGGATCATGAAGTATGTTTTTTCTTGTGCTTCAATGATGATTAATGAACTCCTTTTGGAGAGGCGAGATCTGTGCTTGGCATTGATATCATAAACTTCTCTCATCCCCATAGCTTCTCTCAGGTAGGAAAAGTGGTTACATAAGGCAGTGATTAATGAAATGCCAAAAACGTTGATTTAGTCCCAGATAGCAAAAATTTCCTCCCTTAAATCTAAATGCTTCACCAAAATTAATTTTCAGACTCACTACAAACACGAGTGAAGTGCCAGTTCAAGCTGAAAATACATCGTAAGCTCGACCTGGGTCCATATGTTTTCCAATTTCTTCCTGTTTTTCTAAGGGAAAAAAAAAAATCCTTGAACAGTTTGAGATTCCAAGAAGGTGTTGCCATTGCATTTTCTCAAAACCATTGACCAGATTGGCTCCTGGATATTTCTTGAATTTAAATGGAAGATTCTTGTCATATTTAAATATGGGATCTCCGAAGTATAGCATTCCATTTTTTAAAATGGCCAGTTTCTTTTTCAGGGGTAAAAGCTGCAGGTGGTGAAGAAGTGTGTGGGCATTTGCACGGGTACAAGCTTGCTTCAGTGTTTAGACTAAACTGCAAGAGCAATTCGTAGGCCCAAGAAGAACACTCTGTCCCGAACCGAAGGTATCACATTATCATCTTTTTACCATTGAAAACAACAGGGACCTGCAAGTAGTACTGTTTTCATCTGGGCATCCAGAAACATGTTTCCTGAAAGGAAAAGCCATGTGCCAGGTAGGACCCCAGAGGTGTTATGTCAACCGGGTCCTCCCAACTTCCCCTAGGAAGATGTTTCTTAAATGTAAGATGGGTTCGCAATGATGTATAGCTTCACCACTTCTAGTGGATAACTAAAGTCACAGATGGTACCAGTGTACTCTCACCTACACACCCAAGAGGTGGGATTCACAGTGTGGATATAAACAATTTGTTCTTGTCCTTAGCAGGGTAAAGGTGGACAATAGAAAGTTTTCATCATGCTACTTAGAAAAATGTGAATTTATTCCCGAAATTCTCCCTGTGGTGTATCTGGTCTGCAGTTGGCTGTGGGCCACTAGAACGACAGAAAGCAAGAGCATAATGAACAGAGACCACAGCACAAACTTCCTGAACTAGAGGCCTGAAGCACAGACTGGCTATCTCTACTACTCACTTAACATTAAGCAAAGACTGAAAGTTGCATAACGATCACTAAAGTAAAGATCTTGTGAGGTCATAGGCCTATTTTGTTCTTGAGAGCAGCTGAGAAAATGAACATGAGAAGAACACATGACATTAAGACACCGACTCTGAAGCCTACAGAGGACAATGGGAAGAGTCACTCTGAATACCAGGGGACAGACACACATCGTCTTGTCTTTCTTCCTACATCAAAAGACTTAGGAAATGTAAACTTAGTGGGTTGTTATTCATATTTTATAAACAAGAAAATCTGATTTTCTCAATGGAGATCAATGATATTCATTTAAAGTTATTATCTTCTTAGCTCCATAGAGCATGTATTGTAACATAATTTGTACAAGATAGCACAGTTTAAGCAAACTATGAGTCTAAAAAACTGCAAAGCTAAAAAGTACAGGATGTAGACTTTGAACAACATTTTAAAATAATTGTTTAAATATGTAAACAGTTGGAAAATCATTGAAAACATTTTGATGTGCATTTTAAAGCTGGTCAGAGAATACAATCTTAAAAAATTTAGAAATTAAAGAAAGTTATAACTGAACTAAAAATAAACATAAATACTATTGCAAAACCTTAAATTTTCAATGTCCATATTAGATATACTTAAGAGTATATTGAAATATCTCAGCATAAAATAACTAAAATTCAAAACCTTTGAGCACCTACAAATCTGAAACCTATATAGAAACAAATCTGCTAGAAAATTATCCAAATATTTTTAAAGAATGTTATTTATTTGTGTATTTGAACTTACTGGTACACATTGTACCAGTACATACTGGTACTCAATGTATGGTGGCCTGATTTATGAATTTGGAATTTCTGGTGGTGTTAAATTAATGTACATTCAATAGAAATCATACTCGGAGTTCATATATTTTCCCAGTTTAGACAAATACAATACAATGCTCTCTTCACATTTAGGATAGCAGTAGTCAGCCAAGGTTCCAGTTGGTTGCAACTGAGCAAGAACAACTGATACTCATAGTAGGGTACTTGCATGTGTAAGGCCCTGAGTTTGATCCCTAGTGTACATAGACAAAGAGGCAGGCAGGCATATATACATACAGACAGACAGGCAGACAGATACACACACACACACACACACACACACACACACACACACACACAAGAGATAGTATAATGGATTATAAAACACTTATGCCTAGTATGTTAACTGCATTTTTGACTTCATGATATTTTGAATTTACAATAGATTTACCAGCTCAGATAAGTTTAAAAACACTATTTCATTTCTATCAAATAACAGCAAAAGCATGTGACCTATCCTCTTATGCCAATAATAATGCAATATAATACAATGTAATATTAAGGACAGTTTTGATACATACATACATACATACATACATACATACATATTAACACACACACACACACACACACACACACACACACACACACTCCTCTCTATCTGAATTTATCCTCACTAACCCAGAAACTCTAACTTCATGACTCCATTCTTAAATAGCAATCATCCATATGGCTACATCTGCTCATGTCCTTTCATTTTTATAATAATAAAAACTAGAAGGAATAATGTTTAACAATAAATCAAGCTAAAAATCACTTCACGTTTTTGAAGAGCTTTAAAGAATTCAAGATTCCCTTCAAATTCCAGCTAGGATGATCTTTTTAACCTAGCTAACCATGTTACTTTTCTAGTTACAACTTTTCCAAGACTTAATGGTCTCTTTAAGATATACTGTACTCTTAATTTCCTGGAGTGGAACAACAAATGCCTTGCCCTGTTTCTTACACACAGCTCTCCCTCTCTACTGTACTGTACTTGAGACTCCTCCTAGCCTTGACCACAGCTCTTCCCTTCAACCACATTTATCTTCCATCCACCTCTACATCAACCATCTCTCTGTGTTATGCATCCCAGTTTAGACCTCATTCCCTTATCTCCACATACCCTTCACAGTCTCTTGTATTCACCGACCCAAATCTTCAATAGTACCTTTGCTCTGCTACCACTCAGTTCTGTGGAAGCAAGAACACATTTTGTTCATTCTTTAAACTTAACCCAAGCCTGCAGACTTGTCAAATGGTTGAACGAATGCATTCAGGAAACAAAGGGATAAAAGCAGAACAGCAAATCTTGAAATGTCAGACACTTTGCAAACACATTACTCTACACACACACACACGAAGCATGAGGACCAACCAAACCAAGGAGGGGTCACCTGAGTGAGTGGATTATACATGTTTCTTCAGGGAACATTTTAGTAGACTCCCCTCATTTTTTTCCAAAGATTTTTACAATAAACTTCTAAATTTGAAAGTTTAATTTATTAAAGAAAACCAGATTATTTTAAAGCCTACCTCTCACCTGTCAGTCATAAATGAATAATGAATATTTATTGCATTTGTGCCCACTGCTATTGTTACTCAAAAAGATAACATAGCAAAATAAGACAGTTTTCAGAACTGCACCATATTTTCAAATTATATATTAAACAGTTAATGCCTTAAAATATCTTTTTGAAAAATTCAACTTCAGACAACTTTAATATGTAGCCTGCCAGAAATCATCCTCTCTACTTCAAAACTGTGCGGCAGAGAGAGCTGTGCCAGTCATCCACCCAGCTTGTTTCTGAGCCAGGGTCTACTAGTTGTTTGTTTCAGAGCCTCTAATTAGCTGCCTTATCTTTTGCGAGGGATTCTTCTGGTGCTAAGTTTTAATCGTCCAAATTAATTGAAATACTGTAGCAATTTGAGATTAACATTTTCAAAATTAGCAATGCATAAAATAAAATCAGCCATGAATCTGCTTGGTAACAGCAATTACTAACGAACTCTGCAAAGCAGACCAGATCTCGCTGCTAATTCTCACTGTCCTATGCAGTTAGGCCTTAGAAAGAGGCTTTCCCTGTTCAAGGATAGTAGGATACTGAGATTGTTTAGAGGGATTTTAGACTCATACACTATGAGTATGATTGGTATCCACCATACATTACATGATTCTGGGTAATCATCTTAAACTCAAGAAGCCACGATGCAATGTCACTCTCATGACTGCATCCTATAAGACTTGGATTGCTAGGATTCCCTACTGCCTTCTTGCCTTGCATGCTCTGATGAAATAAACATCAATGTTAGGAAGTTCAGACAGCAAAGAACTGGAAGTGGCATCTGGCAATGGGTGGTAGGTATTAGGACCTTCAGTCCAAAAGTCTAAAGGAAATTAAATACTCCTTCCAGATACCTGAGTTTGAAAGTCAACCCTTCCCCAGATGACCCTTCAGATGACATCTAGCATCACCTTACATGCTAACTGAGACTTTGTGAGCAAACTTGAAACAGAGAATACAGATAAATCATGCTCAGGTGTCAGAGGCATAGCCTCTAAGATGTTATTTAGGACATACCAGTTTGAAACCAGTCCTGGAGTGTATATCCATCAGTAATAGTCATCACTTACAAATCTATACTTGCTAATAATGTTGGCGTAAAGTGCTCCATCTATTAATCCATTTTACCTTCATTGTGACACAAGAAAATAATTTCTACTTATCCCCATTTCAGAGGTGATAAACAGGTGTAAGCTCTTCCAAGGTTATACTTCCATGGTGACCACTGCTAATGTAGAGCCTGCAGATAAACTGCAGTCTCTGGAAATTCTGATATAAGTGAAAATGGAGGGAATAATGGAGTGGAAAGGGTTTGAATGAGGGAGGATATGTCAAGGTATAGGTGAAAGCATGAGAAATAAAACACTAAAGGACTTTGGGGAAAAGTCATATGGAAATCTACTACTGTAGGGTCTCTCTTTCTCTCTTCCTCTTCCTCCCCCCCCCCTCTCTCTCTCTCTCTCACACACACACACACACACACACACACACACACACACACACACACACACTGATTAACAGAGATAAACGGCCAGCCCTTCCCTTATTTCCTTTCTGTTGAAGCTGAAGGCTATGACTAACTGTAATACATCCATGTCTTTGGTTTCCCTTCCTGACTCTTCCAGTATTTAAGGCACCTCCTTCCCATTTTTCCTGACAAAACATGATCCTTTAGGGTGTTGTTCACTATGTTTTCTAATCAAATAAACCAGTCTGTACTAACGTTGAGTAGGTAACAGTGGCGCAAAGAGCTCCTGCCTTCTCAGAGGCCAGCATCTGTGTTCATAGGACAATGTCAGCTTGATGTTTGACCTACGAGAACCCGGTTAGAAGACCGTCAACCATGAGACAAGAACACTGCTTCTCTCTTGGCACTGAAAACTAAAGCTACTTTTTGGGATCAGCCTTTGTTGGCCTCCTCAGCCTCCTGTTTTAGGTTATGTACCTCCTGGTGTACTTTAGAAGAAGCTGCAAGTAGTAAAGGAAGAATGTAGGAGACATGGGAAGGCAGGCCACAGGACTCACGGGTGAACGGTCTGAGAAATGTTTTTATTCTCTTCCTTTTCCCTTCCTGATGCTGTACATATAGACTTGAGAGGAAAAGAAAGAAAAAAAGAGAGAAAAGAAAATACTCAAAAATTTCTCTGCAGACAGGTTGAGCTAGCCCCTTCTCCATTCCTCTGTTATGGAAGTGGGGCTCAGACACTAGGCTGTCCATCCACAGGAAACACTGACTACAGCCGCTGCTGCAGAGATGAAAACAAACTTAAGAACCTAATGTAAGCATTTCTCCTCATTCAAATTGAAAATCAATTTGATGAAGTTGAAAAAATAACTAAATACTAATATGCTCTTTTGACCAAAATGTTACAAACTATATTCCGATGTTCCAGTTAATATGATAAAACTATTTTTAAAAAGAACTGAGGTAATAATGTAATCATAAACTAATTTATCAATGGTTTCTCTCCTAGGGTCAGTTAGATATTACACCAAATACTGTTATTGGACAGTAATATGTTTTGATCCAATTGGTCTCTTTCATTTTACAGTTGGGATCTCAGTTCTAAAATGAGATTATCTGGCTCTCAGAAGTGGTTAGCCTATAACAAATTGCTGAAGTTTCTATTTTTATCTAGTATTTCATGGCACATAGTTTGTCTTCTTATATGGAGCGTAGTTAAGTATCATGGCCACAGATACAGAGAAGGAGACATGGTTCATATCTCATCTTCCAAGCAAAGAATATTGTGTCAATGATAAATGTTCAAAGTAGCTCACCACATTTATGAATTCCTCTTTTGGAATGCTTTTCTAAACATTTAATAAATGCATACTTTACCTTCTAAAGATAACACAATCAATAAGATTATGCTAAAATTCATAAGTGACCCATAAAAAGGTTCTGTATATTATAACACAAATATTTTATTATCTCAATAATCACATTAGTGATGTTGCTTGCTATCTAAAAGGACCACCTCCACAGATGCACATCTATAACTATTCACCTCCTAAGACTGGCTTGGCAAGGCTTGTACAGACCCGCCAGAAAGCGGGAGTGGTCCTTTGTGAACTCCGAATGAGCCTTGAAAAGGAGAAATAAATCCTCAAACCAAAAGAGACGTGAGCCAGGTGCTGTGATGTTCATTTCAGAAATCTGTTATCCTGGCAAAGGGAATTAGAAAGGTAGTCCTGAAAATAACTACAAGGGGATCAACTGCCTCAGTGCAGAACTAGTCTTATTGTTCATAGTTTAATAGAAGCTTGGAGGAAAATCAGCTATTTTAAAAACCAGAGCACACTCTCCAGCTCCGTTCACAGCTTGGATTTCTCATTCCTCTGCAATGAATCTTAATCACCGGGTTCTCCTTGCCCCATTTCTTTTTTCAAGTTTATTTCTCTCATTGTGAAATATCTTTTTACATTTACAATTATGCTCCTACCATTTCAGCTAGGATTTAGATTTGATGAAAAATTAGTTTTGGAGGTGACAGAAAAGATAGACATGGGAATGACTGATTAATATGGAAATATGACAATCTATGGAAACTGTTTCTTATTGATTGCAGACAAAGGCTCATTTACAAAAACCGTCAAGGTGCATTTGTTTCACTAATTTAAAAGAAAAGGATCATTTTTTTAAATGAGCTTTAGAGTCACAGTTTAAAAATAGTGGGTTGGTGGTTTTTTTTTTTCCTCATCACTGTTTTCTACTCAGAAACTGAAATATAAAATTTCTCTACTGAATAAGTTGTTCTGTTTAAAATCAAATCTAGAGGAAGTCAGCAATTCTATTTAGACTTGGAATGCAATCCTTTGAAATTAAAGCAGCAAAGAGAACCATATTAAACTCTAATTCAGTACCATAAGCCAGCATAGAAAAATGTTTATTTACATAAATGAAAACATCATACACATAAATTAGTTTAAAAGTAATCCAAGCCCACAGTTTCTTATTTTTCTAATTCATTTAGCTTATTTGCATGTATTATGTAATTAAAATATGTTTTCCTATGTTTGTAAGGCTATTTTCTAAGATACTATGCTGTACCGTATTCCAAAGTATCTATATGTAGAATAGTACACAATGTTAAATCTTTACAACTAATATATATATATATATATATATATATATATATATATATATATATGCATTTATGCAACCAAAACCTGGTGTTTTTAATCTATTTCTTTTCTACCTAGAATACAAATATTGTGGAGAAGAAACACGCTGGTTTTATAATTAGCAATATGGCTGGGTTTAGTGTCACATAAGACATGAAGCTGATGATGACCGATTACTTCAATCCTTTCTTCTCATAAGGACAGGAAGGACATGAAAATCAGTACTAATCCTCTTGAAGAGAAAGAGGTCCTTACTGAAGATGAACCTGGTAAGAAATGGTTAAGACAACTCCGAAGGTTAAGAACTCAGCCTTTCTGAATCACGTGTATCTTTCCTATAATCAAGAAGGTTACAATGAACACACAAGCCTTTGCTTTCTGAAAGGATTCATACACTTGGACATTATCAGTTCACTTACCATGCAAGGTTATCACAGTACACATAAGCAGCTTAAGCTCACAGCAGAGAGCTACCAAAGCATTTCCCATCCACTCTATCTAATCTTTAAACAGCACAACAAAGAATAACAACCAGATTTTTTTTTAAGCTCATGACTATGGACTCACATAGTCATGAGTTCCACAGATGTATATAAAAGTCTAGAAATATGAACTTGGTATAAAGACCACATGCTCTGACACACAGATATGCTACATGCAATCAGAAATCAATCTTAAATCTCCAATACTTGGGTAGGAGGAAAATTTTAAACCTGCGTATTAAAATGTAATTGGTAACTTTGACCTTGAGTGCCACTTGAGGTGAGAAATATTACAGCAGGGTTTGGGTTTGCTTGAGATTTATGATCTCATGTTCTTGAAAAAGACCCAGCACCTCCGTGTTCCTGAAATAATTGATCTGTCTGTTACAGTGTTGTTTTCCTGATACCAACATCTGTCTCAGGAAGAGAGGTACAAACTGATGAAAGCATCCAGCTCTATTTAAGTGATTCAAAAGAGCTACCAGAAGTGGCATCTGACACACATTACATTTATAAAAGCACTCAGGTTTTTAAAAAAAGTTTTTTTAGCCTAGGACAGAACAATGAAAACCAGTGAAACCATTATTAACATGATATACAAAGACTAGGTCTAATTACTAGTAGAATATCCTATGTGTGCAGACAAGCCATAGCACAAACACATAGCTCTCATCTTTCCTGGGTTGTGTTAGAAATCTACAAAAGAATCCCACTGTTTCCAATGATTTTATTAGCTTTCATTGCCTTTATTAAAATCACAGAGACTAACAATTGAAGCCAAAACAAATCACTCTCAACCATCTCTCTTGGTTGTATCTTTTAGTGAAGATAACCTAAAGATTGTAAAAGTTGATTAACAATCAGGAAATAAAGGAAATATGAATATTACTATGATTATACAATTTTCTTGTTTATTTATTTCAAAACAGGCTCTCGTTATGGAGCTCTGGATGTCTTAGTACTCACTATGTAGACCAGGCTGACTTTGAACTCACAGTGGCCTCTGCCTCCTATGTTCTGGGATTTAAAGGAATTCACCACTATGCATGGCTGATTCAAAGTTTGAATCAACTTCTTGATTCAATGTAAATTTAATAGAAAATTGCATCTTTTTTTCAAAGATTTAACTTGCAAATAGTGACTCTCCACATGACAAAATGTCCAATATGAAATACCTTGCTGTAGAACAAGTTAATCAATATAATTACTGATACGAATGAGTGTTTATTGCTTACTAAGCACTTTCAAAAGGACTTTGTATATGCTGCCTTCCATCATGTTCCCAACATCTGGGAGGCAGGTATTCTTATGAGTCTTCTTTCATAGGTCTGAAAACCCAACAGGAGAGGAGGCAAACTAAACAGGGCTAGGCAGCAGTCAAAGAACCTAGTGAAGCCTAAAGTATAAACAACACATTGCACACCCATGCTTCCCAAAACTAGATCATGACATGGTTCATTACCGCACCGTCAGGTAGAACTCAGAAAGTAAGAGAATAGCAGGACCCAGATGACTTGAACTGAGAAGAGGAAAAATGGGTAGGGGAGTTCCAAACTGGAAGGGGAGAGGAAGGTCAATACTGAAGGAGGGAGATGGGACAAATATCAGCAAGGTTGTTTGATTAAAACATTAAGGATTTGTATTACTCTATAACTAACTAAATTATATATAATACATACAAGTTTATGCATAGTCACACATACACACACACAAACACACACCTTAAAGGAAGTTATGACATTAGGATTAACAATGTTCTCCACAAGAACCACAAATTAACAAAAATCTAGTATCAGGCATGAAAATCCCCTTTAAAATGGTTAGTCAGGGTAGTTCACATGATTCCCAAAACAATGGCTGCTGTCCATAGTTCCCTCTCTAAATGTAAAGTAAGCCTCTACTGATGAAAACACTACGCACTATGAACACAGGACCTAGATTACTTGAGCTAGACATGACTTGAAAACCTCCTTCCTCTGGTCTAGCTTCCATGCTACTAGAAAATACTTGGAACTTGCCAAGGGAAGGAAGATTAATAGTCCTATCCAGTTGTAGCACCTAGGAAACACAACAGTAACCAAAATGCCAAGATATCCATAAAAAAGTAGCACTCACATGGTGGTGGCAACCAAGTGTTCTCTAATTAGAACTACATCCCACCAACTGGAGGGAAACCATGCTTAGTACTAGAAACTTAGCTAACTTCATGAATCTTAGAAGTCATTCTACTACTGCCACTTTGCTAGACCAGAATAATTCTTAACTACATTCTAAATCTTATCCTCATACCCACACATAGGTATAGCTACCTCCTCTCCTCAAAGAAGCTTCTCTTTAGAGCAAATGAAAACCATCACAGAAAACTATCACTGGACCCACCCAATACACAGATCAATGGATCATGGGAAATCAAGTCCATTGGCTATATCTGTGTCTAAGCTCTGGCCTCTGCAGCTCAGGGGGGGCATAACAACTGAAGGAACCAGAATACCACGATGCTGTGAATCAGTCCCTCACAGAAATGGATGCATAATCAAGATCTGAACAATATCAATATCAATAGACATACTAGCTAGGAAAGGGGGAAATCTTATGGGATCACACTCCTTAATAAGGCACTACAGGTAAGTGATGACTGCTGACAATGGGAGAGTCAGTCTCTCTCAGAGATGAACACCCTAATTGGTTAACAAAAACAGAATCAGGAATATATATATATATATATATATATATATATATATATATATATGCATATTATATAACAATAATAATGATGAAGAAGAGGCTATCAAGTTGGGGAGGGAAGGAAGGAGTTGAAGGGAAGAGACTTGGGAGAAATTAGAGGGATGGAAGGGATGGAGAAAAAGTGATATAATTATATTTTAACCAAATTGTATATTAAGAAAAAAACGAAGAGAATCAACATCTAAAGAAACATGTAGTCATTCACTAATTCATGTAACAAAAGAACTTCTACAGCAAAGCCAGCAATGGTAAACCCTGCTCCTAGAAAGCTGTTCATTCATTCTGCCTGTTGTATGGATATCTTCTCTTTAAATGTCTTGGCCAAACACACCTCAAGAATCGTGAAAATCTGCTGAACAACAATCCTATCAGCTGCTCACAAGACAATTGTCAAACATGGGTTCCTTCCAAGCAAAAAAGCACGGCAGGTCCGCAGCAGGAGGAGGCAGAGCTGCAAAAGCAGTCAAGCTCCACACATACCTCAGGCCTGACCAGGAGTGGCTGTAGGAAGGGACGTGTGGAGCTTCACTGGGGCCACAACCACAAGAAACCCCTTTGTTTCTTCATAGAAATGTGATGAGTAGAAAATGTACTCACAAGCAAATATCAAAACTACAGGAAAACATCCTATAAGGTACAGACACACCTTTAGAATATTGGTAAACCTATTCTTCATGCAGGACCTTATCTGTTTTGTTACTTATCTGCTTGGCCATATTTATAATCTGAAAATTCACCATATATTCCTTTAAATAATCTAAAGGATTGTAGAAAACTGGCTATGGAGTATACTATAAATGGTTAAATGTGTATCTTCTGACTTTATAAGTAAATGTATTTCTCTGAAGGGAAATAGAGTAAATAAAAATGCCCAGAGGAGAAAAAGAAATTTCAGAATAACTCTTTTAAAAGCCAGATTATATTCTAGAATAGAAATACACATGAAACAATAAAGAAACATCACTTATACAATCTACACACTCCTATTAAATACAATGAATGAGTTCTCTTCTAAATGTCATCATATAGACTTCTTACAAAGAATCTTGGCTTGGGAAAGTCAGAACTATTAAAAAGTAAAACAGAACCCTGTGTTTTTTGTTTTTAATGGCATTAATTTTGTTCTATAGTTAAATGAGTTAAACAGATCTTGGGATATAAGTGAGTCAATTTCTAGCCGCCAGAGGCAACAGGGCTTCCACAATCTCTGTCATCTCAAACCGGTAGGGCCAGCCTGGGTGTGGTTTCAGTTAAAGGATGGTATGCTTTGGAAAAGCAACTCTACAGCTTGCCGAACAGTGTAGTGGATGAGAATGCAAATCTAAACAGTAACCAGAACCAGCGGGGCTACCCTACGTTTCCCAGTACACTTGACGGACTACCAAATTCACATATTTAAACGCTTTATTTAGGAATCCCTTTATACCTCCGAGGACAGGCTCATGCCCAGGACAGAATGTTCAGTCACTAAACTGTGGAAGGCATTTCTTAATGAATGAAAAAGTCATTATACTAAGATCATGATGATAGAGTAAACTTCACATTGTTAGGAAAAGACAGGGTTTTGTTTGTTTTGTTTTGTTTATTTGTTTTGTTTTGTTTCTGCAGCTGAATCGCTGGTCTTGAGAAGACGCTTGTGCGGAGACCTGACAACCACTTTGCTGATGTCAAGTCATATAAAGAGAGAAGAAGAAACCCTCCCCAAATGGGGAGGGTAGCGTTTGCATGCTCTCCCTTGCCCTCTAAGAACAGCAGTGGTGAGCTGGTTGTTCAGTTTACCTGATTTAGGAGGGAAATGAGGAGGGTGCTGGGTATTAGCGTCAGGCAGGCAGGCACCTGAGGCTGTTCAGTAAGCAAATAACCAGCTCAACCACTGTGGTAGAAAGCACAAGGAGCTGGAGGTTAGTCACCCATGAATGATTTGCACTTTAGACCTTCACCTCCTGGTCACAAGGTACAGACCAAACTGTGGGAACAAAGGCCAGCCATGCGGCTGACTTTCCATGGCAATTTCCATACACTTTCATAGTCACTTGGCTGCAGTTATCATAGGATATATAGTGAGAAACAGACCTGGATCCACCTGTCTGGAAGCTCTCCGAAGTCCATTGGTCCGTTTCTGTAAGGAAAACAAAGCAAGACAGGCACGTTGGTGATGTGGTATAGGATCATGGCAGCAGGGACGCTCTGATAATCAGTGTTGCCTTATAGTTCCAATTAGAATCATGGCTAACTGTGAATAAAATGTGGTTTGAATGTTTCTATTTATAATTTAATATAATTCCTCTAAGTGTCTATTAGAATATCACTACATTCTATAAGTCATTGAAATGAACAGAAATATTTTTGTTTGCCTAATTATGTGTCATAACCTAATAATTCTTAAAGTCATATGACTATAGGGTATAGGAAGACCAACTTCATTCATAATTAAAAAATATTCCCAGCAAAGAAATATGAATAACAGCCTTAAGCAGATATGTAAAAACTGTAACTCAAGTATTTCTGGGCTGTGACAGACCAATGACTGAAAAAAAGGTATAGAACCTCAAACCAAAGGCCCAGAACTCTGGTTCCCCAAAATACTTAACTGATAATGTGTTTTGATTATAGATGAATTATATTTTTATATTTAAAAATGTATGTAGTTCATGAAACAAAAAACAAACAATTATTATAAGAAGGGAATTCCTTTTAAAAAAAATCAAAAGTGAAAACAAAACTAAACTAAATAAAAAAATCCCATCACACTTTAAAAAAGAAAAGAAAAGAAAAAAACACAAGAGATTTTAAATCTGAAAATGAACGGTTACCATTTGATTTCACAAGCATTGAATTCTTTGTTATTCGATTACTGCAGTAATCTCAGAGCTAATGAAGAATTTATTTCTTTTTTAGTTTTTGTTATACAAGTAGATGTGAGGTTGTGTGTAGGACCATTGAATTATTGAGATTTTCCTAAGAGGAACTTTCTTTTTATGGTGTTGGAATTTGTCTTTGTGGGTAAAGGGACATGGTTTCATCAGAAAAGCCCCCATTTAAGAAGCACACATAAGCTGTGGATTTTTCTCAGGGTGGCTTCTCAGGCTGGTTTCATTCATAAGTTAAATCATGAAAATATTGAAAGGGGGCAGAGTTAATACCTCAAGGGACTCAAAGCCATGTCCTGAAGATTCTAGGATTCTTGGGTAAAGCAAAGTAGATAAACTTTAAACATGAAATTTTTATTCTCACCTCAATTATTTTCAAAATGTGTTTGTAAAATACTAATAGGATCGTTAAAGTCTGCAGAGATTCCTGTTGAGTAAGCAGGCTATCTATGTTAGGAAAACCATTAGAAAGAATCACTATAAGAAAATGTGTGCCCCTGGGCTACTTGGTAGCCAAGACAGAAATAGGGAAGGCATGAGGGTTACAGATCCTCCTCTGAAAATATGAAATATTTTTAATATAAAGATATAATTCATCTATAATCAAAACGCAAACTGCCAAAAACAAACTCTTTCTTACCAAAATTTTTATTGAACAATTTTTGAGCTCTCTATAGAAAGGGCACCAAAGAACACAACTCATGACACTTTCAACAGAAAAAAATATGGCGCCAGTGTTTGCTTCCCGCCAGTGCCATCACCTTAACTGACAACAAAAACTGTCTTGCCTTGTTTTACCTTGGGTTTAAGATTAAAGTAGGCAACACAATGCAGTTAATGATCATATAGAAAAGGAGATTATCTTCAAAGTTAACACATTTTGCTTGTGGTCCCCCATCTTTCAGGGAAAATTATAACAGCAATTACTTTGCCAGGATGGTGGTGAGAGTTCATTTGTCTTAAGTGTTTGGATCATTAAATGATTCTTTAGTGTTACCATTGTTAATAACTTGGTGGAGTTGTGAAAGTTTAGATTCACACAAAGGATATGTTCTGGAAACTATAGTGCCTATATTTTTATTGCGGTTTTGAACAAAGGTCTTACTATGCTGCAATAGCTGATCTCAGATCCATACATGCAAGAGATCCTCTTGCCTCAGCCTCGCCAGGAAGTGAGATTCCAGGCATCTGTCACTGCGTCCCACTTGCCTTACCAACTGTTTTATGTTCTTCCTCCTGAAAAGTCATTTAAGCCAGAACTTTTCTACAGGATGGGTAGGCAGTAAAATAGACTGAATATTAAATTAATTCTATACACAAAGGGAAATCCCAACTAAATAAAGTACATTTGGAGAAACTGTGATTGATTATACTTTAAAAGCACCTGACAAACACTTTTTTTAACTGTAAAAAATTACAAAATATGTTAAAAATCTTTTTGGAATGCAGAATTCAATGTGCCTCTCTCACCAGTTTTCTCTTGCTTCTTTAGGTAGAAGTTGGGAAAGAAAGGACATACAGGGCAGGCAGCCATGGCTGGAAGTCACAGGTCCAGGAGACAGGGGAGTTGGTCTCTGGAGTCTGACTCTTTTGTTCTACCCAGGGATGTTGGGGAGGCAACCCTAATTTTATAAGCATTTGGTAATTATTTCTTGCTTCGCTGCTTTGTCTTTACTTACTATTACTTTAAAATATGTGTATTGTCTAAAAATCCTGTCTTCTAGCTTCTTTAGAGGAAAAAGAACTAATTCTCTCTGTTGACTTTTACCGATAATATGAGGAAAAGCTTCCTTTTGGTTTTTGGAAGTTAGCTTTAGCTCCTCCACAGCTGAACCTAGATGGGAAGCGGCTGGGTAGACAGACACGCAGTAATAAAGTGGCTGTGGGTAGTTTGGAGGATCCCTGGAAGCCCAGACCTCTTGGGAGGTGACAGCCCAGGTGCAGTTATTTAGGCCTGTGTGTCCTGTGGTTATGGAACCTGTCTTGAGAATGAAGCCAAATTTTTTTTAAAACAAAAATTCCCAATCAGACAATCATAGCAACAGAGGCGAAATCAAGGGCAGTGTAGGAGATGTAGAAAGTGTTTCAAAGAAAGAAAACAAAATAAAAACCACATTCTCAATATTCTTTGCTATCCACTTTCCTAACACGAAGCCATTTCCAAAGGAATTGGCTAGTCTCAGAGCACGCTATCATCTTCTACCCAAAGTGGAGGCTATTCATGAAGTTAAACATTAAATGAAAATTGCACTTATTACATTCAAAAGTTAAGGAAATCACTACAACACTGACACCACATTTTTAAATTTTCAACATGAAAATTAATTTCTTCTTATTAATAGGCTCACATGTAATTTTAAGGGTATAAATGTGTCTGAGAGAATTGTTTGATATAATATGAGAATGATTAACTACTTCTTATTAGCACATTTTCCTTCTGCAAATACACCCACTTCACATTGCTTCCTTGAAATAAAATGAAGTCATTTTCTTAGGGAAAAAAAATAATACACATGTCGAATAGGTTAAATGTGAAGTACCTTCGAGTTGAAGCCCAGGACTAAGAGCAGCCTGTTAAGCAAGGTCATACCCTATAAGAATCCTGACAGCTCTGATGTGAACGTGCCCCTCCCTGTCTAAGAAGCATAACAGAAACTTGGGAGTAACTGGAGTTAGCCTGAAAGACATCATTAAGTTCTAATTTTTATTCAGGAAATATTGTTAGCTTATTATATGTTCCTGGTCTCTATGCTGATACTCATTTAAGTAGGCACTCTGAACATCTGCATCTAGCACGCGGTTCCTCATACCACACCCTTGATGCCTTGCCTGCAGAAGTTACCCACATGTAATCAAGGAGAGATGAGACCCTCTGAAGGCATTACCCCCATGGTTTCCAAATCTTTACCAACTATATAAATACTAGCTGATAAAAGACACGCTAACAATACAGAGGAGTACTGGCCTGGGGTTGTTTGATTTTAGTGGTTCCTTGTTTGAATTTGGTTTTTTATTTTGGTTTTGGTTTTGCCTGTTGGTGCTACAAATGGAGGCATTTCCAAAGACAGATAATAGAAATTTAGTAAGCAGACTGCTGTCATTCTTTCATTCTGGAATTCCCAGATGACCTTATAATTTTTTCCTCATTATATTTTATATTTAATTTCATCTGCTTTTTCTTCAAAAAAAAATAAATCTTTTGCTATTATAATTTTTTTCAGAGTCAGGTAAAACTTTTGTAACTTTTGACTGATGGCCAAAATAATGAGGTTCTGAGATCTGTTATATTTTACACTCTTCTCCATGTTTCGATGTAGCTGTATTCTCAGAGATATACTTATATACCACATATTCCTAAGCCGTTTGTAGTTAGGCTGTGTTAAACCAAAGGAAATGTTATTAGAGCTTGGTTTGATCACTGCGACTCAGTACTGACTAAGTGTGTGCTGACAGGGAAAAGGGCTAGAAATCTGAACCTAAATTCTTGGTAAAATTATGGCAGAACTCCCACAAGCTATGACTGGGCAGCGAAAAAACAGTTCATGGTGGGCGGTAGGTCTACCAACTTCCTGAGAGGGGGCCACCCTCCCCAGCACACAGAGCTGCTCCTTCACACAGTATGAGTGCGGGCAAAACAGCCACATTTACCCTCGACCTAAGGCTTCCAGACAACAACAGTGAAAATTCCCCATTCAGTTCATGTTTTGACAAGCACCTGGTGGCTTCCTCCATTTCGGCTTCACTCTGTTCCATCAGGAAAGGCACATTTAACACCGTCAGAGCTCAAGCCTGTTGAAGTTAGCAAACAGCTTGAAATGCAAAGCTTACATAAAAAGTTGAAATGTCACTCTTACCTCTGGTGGTTTGAATGGCCCTTGTTCTGAAACAAAGGTAAAAATTGGCATGGTCAGTCAGTGCGGTGGTTTGGTTAGCAGCCTTAGCTTGTCCTCCGCGGAGTAGCAAGAACACTGCCGCTTTGTTTTCTTAACTGATACTGTAATAGACTTCCAGGGTCCCTCGGGCTGGGCTCCTAATTGTTTAGCAACCCTGGTTCTCTTACCTTATTGGCTTGTCAGAAAGGTGACTCATACCCCTAAATGACTTGTGGGTTAAGCTTAACTTTTCCAACTGTTTCTTAAGCCATGTCCATGCAGCCTCATAAAACTCCTTAAAACAAGGACTTACACTAATTTATATGCAAGATCCTGTCCTGCGATGCAAGGCTTCCTTTCAACACGTTTTTTTAAGATCCAAACAGGGTTTTACCATACTGTGCAGACTAGCTCCTGCAGACGCCAGCCTAACACGTGAGGACGTTTCCATTAACTGGTAATAATACTTAGTTTTTATTTTAGAGAAAGTATACTTTGGTTTACAGATAGATACTTTAAAAACAAACAACAAACAAACAAACAAAACCACCTCAGTCAGGATTCAGTTCCAACACTCTTTCACCTTACTTCATATATATTTATAAATGGGTACACCATCTCTGTACTATTGTTTGGTCCCTAAAACCAATTCACACTTACAGAGTCTTGAGACCTTCAGGTGATCAACCTGGTGGTGGTGGGGCGGGGGGGGGGGAGGGGAGGGGCGGGCAACGGGGATGAGAATAAAAGAACACGCTGCAGATGGAACACTGATCAGCCGGCTTTTGCCTTCCCTCTCCTACATCTAGCAGCATCTAAACAAGTTCTAACTCCTCCAGCTGAAGTGAAACCCCCTCACTGCTGTGAGCCCATGCCTGCACGTTTCCCATCCAAAATAAGCTCTAAGAAAGGATCTGAGAAAAAACCAAAACAAAACAGACACAACCAAAGGAGACATCAGGAGAGCACGGGCAGGCCTGGATACGGCTATGTAGACTGTTTCCTTAAAAGGCTCCAAGAATCCACTCGGCCAGAGTTCACAGGGAAAGCTCCTTCTAGGACACAGGCCCTGCTAGAGCAGGCTGCTTACACAAGAAGACTGCCTGGGGCAAGGACCAGGAGGTCGATTTGTGGACTTTCCTTTTTTTTTTTTTTTTTTTTCTTCTCCATTTTAAAAGATAACTCCAGAAGCTCCATGAGCAGAAAGTTGTCGCCTTCTGGAGAAAATCTAAGCCTGCCTCCCTTTGTGAACTTCAAACCCCGGCACCCTAGCTTCACAGATGAGTGACCGCCTCCTGTGAAGGTACCTTTGCTGGTTCTGAAACCAGCGTTTACAAAGGAATATTCCTGGATGGAAAGGCTAGCTCACTTCTGTTCCCCCCCTATAAAAACATGCTTCAGGAAACAGAATACCCAAGACCTAAGAGAGATGGCCGAGAAAGCTGGTTTCTTTTGTTTCTCCCAAATGCTCTACACTGTGTGTGAGTGTATGTGAGTGTGTGTGTGTGTGTGTGTGTGTGTGTGTGTGTGTGTTCTATGATGGTAATGGTATATCCAATCCATGTGGATAAACGTACCTGTGGTATCTTCCTTTGTTGCTTCTCCACTTGGTGATTACAGGCTCTATCACTGAACCTAGACCTTGACATTTCAGTTAGGCAGGCTGACTAGTCAGCAAGCTTGCAGGATTCCCCTGTCTCCCCATCCTTTTGCTGGGTTACTGTGGTATACCACCACACTTGGCTTTTATGTGGGTTCAGGGCTGTTCTAAACTCAGGAGCTCATTCTTGGCCAGCAAGCCTTTTCCCCCTCGGAGGCATCTCCCTAGCCACTGAGCCTGTGTCCTTAGAAGCATACCTGGTGTCCCTATTTCACTGGTGCCCTGAAAAACTTATGTATTCCAGGATGTCCCAAACTACCACCTTCTTCTGCTAGTAAGTCAGACAAATAGGCAAAGATACCAATTGTAAACCACAGGCCACAAAGCAGGAGTAGAGCTTAAGTTTTCCACAAAAGAACGCTAAGGAAATCTAAGGTAATGCCAAGAGATTTCTCATATCTTTCAGATTTGGAGTTTATTACTGAACATGTACTTTTGAAATTTTAAATATCCTTTTTTATGATTCTTTGCATGGGAATGTTTTGATGCTCTTGTGAAGCAGGTGTTTTGCAACATTTTTCAAATGTATTATGTGTTGCACAAAAGTGAAAAATCGCCAAATGTGCCAGTGTTCCTTCCGCTTCATGAGGGCTCTCTGGGTGATGCTTGGTAAAAGGAAACAGTGGAGTTGAGGTTTCTACCTGACTCTTCAGAAAACCACGCCTCTTCCCATATCAGGAAGAGAAGACCCTTCCTCACAGATATAGGAATGGCTATAAGGCAGCCATTTCTTCCCATGAGTGTTACCAACAACAGAATCCAGGAAGGCATAAGGGTCTGGTACAGTGGGCATCAGACTGATACAATGAAGAACAGATAGGACTAAGCTGACTTTGTTTCACTGTGTTCTCCCTCCCTCACCCCCTCTCCTTGGCATCTTCCACTTGCTTGCATGTTTCCTTTAGGGTAACATCAAGGGAATCTATTTTCCACATTACCCTAGTTGAGGCACTAAAAATCACTTTACACAATGTCTTCCAGTGTAAAGCAGGGAAGAAAGCCGGGGCTCAGAGCTGGATGGGTCTCCAGCTGCCATGTCACAGCAGTCCTTATATGGTGCTAGCCTCTCCCCTTCACTGTCTATCCCCAATCCCCACAGCCGCCAAGTACACAGGCTCTTCACTTCCGCAGACCCAGCAAAGAGTAGTCAGTGCTCTGAACTAAGCTGTGTTAAGTAAGGCACATAAATATACATTCTTAAAACCTGAGCTCTTGTATCATACCATATAGTAAGTTTCTGTTTTAGAATCTATTCTGTTCAGAAATTCTTGTCCAAGGTCTTTTGTTCATACTTCTTAATTTTTGACAGTGACAATAACATTAAACTGGACTGACTCCTTTATAGTCACAATCTTAATTCACATAAGTATTAATCCAACTGACAGTAATACAGTGGGAACATGAGAGGAAAATCCACCTACTATACTAGTTTAGATGTATTTCACAGGAAAAGCCTATTCTTGCTGGAAAAATAGAACAACTACCTTCCCTAAGAGGTGTTGGATGGGAAAGTTGATCTCATTTTGAAGCCTCCAGTTCCACCCTTCACTTTCTCTTGGTATCAATCCAAACCTCCTGTGGCAGGAGCTTGTAATACTAAAAAGTTCTGTATGCATGGGACAGCAATGGCACCTTGGATAATAAGGGCTGGTTATCATCATGTCTTTGGCTGAATTTTGACCTAGGGAAAAAGGTTGCTGGTTGAAAGACGATGAAAAGTCTCTTCTTTCTATCTCTCTCTCTCCTCTCTCGCTCTCTCCTTTTTTTCCTCTCATGGGAACTTTCTTAGGATAGTAATTCAATTCTTTAAGTTTCCAACAGGTTTTAATCCTCAACTTGTCCTTACCCTGCAGCCTTCTTCTCAGGCTCCTATTGATCAAACTATAAAATGTTCTTTCTCTTTCAGGAACTTTCTAGATGGTGACTTACAGGCCCTCCAGGGGTTTAAGCCTTGTATTCTTTCATCATGTCCCAACTGGCTTAATGTACTTCTGAGAAGCGGTGTAACTAAGGTGCTTGGAGCCGTTGCTGAACTCCATCACAGAAGCCAGCGGAGCTGAATGGACATATTTGGGTGAAATAAGAATTTTCACTTAGGTTTTAGATTCACATTCCATAATGTGCTTATTTAAATGTCAAAATCAATCCTGTCATATTTATTTTTTCCCAATACAATTGGCTCTCAATTCATATCTTCTTCCACAATTTGTTGTCTTTTATATGAAGTTCTATTTAAGACCAAATAAGCCAATGCCCAGTAAGACTAGCTGTTCCAAGAGGGGCCACAGAAAAGAAGTTACTGATGTTATTATGGAAGGTACCCAGCCATCATGGCTAACGTGCTATTGCTATAAAACATACAACAACATTGAACAAAGTTTGAAAGATGGTATATAAATGCAATGTTCACTGTTCTGATCTTCAGTGGTGTTTGGGGAAAGAACAGAAAGCCACACTCCATAAATAATACCTGGGGGGGGGTGACTTCAACTTAAATCTAATAAAAAACAGTTTCCAATTCTTCATTTAAAAAAAAAAAACAATTATTAATGCATCACTAAACTGACCCCAACTGTCAAATAAAAGGTAAAATAACTATTCTTGCATATAAAATTGTCTTGATGAATCAAAAATATGACTCATTTATACAAAAGGTTTAAGCGCCCTCACACAGAAGCAAAGTCACCTCTTGGTAATGAAATCGGAGATCAAGGCTCAGTCCGTTCAATTAACATGACAAAAAGGTCTGGTGATAGAAGACTGAAATAACATTTTACTCTACAAGTTTCACTGCATCTTAAAATATGCAATGCTATTTATAAAAGAGCCCCGTTTCAGACAGGGATTTGTACAGGTTCTAGGCAAGAACCTCACAGCTTTAAAGACCAGCAGGATACTAAGGCAACTCCATTTCTACTAGAGCCAGCTACAGCAGCAGGAGCAGCAGCTGACCTAGAAAAAGGAGCAATTAAACAGAGAAGCAAATGGAGACCTGCTTTGGCTAAATATTAGAGCAGCTGAGGCGTTCTTACTGAAGGAAACGATACATTAAACTAAAGTTGTGTGTACATTAAACCAAGGTTGTCTGCTCCAGCAATATTTGCATCCAATGCTACTCTCTTTGTTTAATATGGAAGATGGGGGGAAAAAATAAGGTATATTGATTGCTGTCAGGGTAGGAAGGGGACAAAGGGGGGCTTAGTCATATAGTCTTACGTTACTGCCAAGCAAGGTTATAAATGAGCCTGAAGCTTGCAGTCTGGGATTAGCCCTTCCCCTAAGTGTACTGTGAGAAGGAAACCCCACCCTAGGATTGCATCAGCTTTGCAGTAACTTGCTGAGAGTCTCATATAATGGCACTCAGACCTATTCATTACTATCACTGGGAAGTTTGGCAAAGACTTCAGAGCCTTTGTGAGTGGTGATCATCAAGGCTTCTATGGTGAACAAGCAGGAGTCAAGTTGAGTTCAGTAAAAGGTAGAGCAGAATTTCCTGCCTGGCTTTTATTTGTGTCCTAGCAAATCCCCAGGCATTAAGATGCAAACTACCCAACCTTCAAATGTGTTTCCAAGTTCCATAGTTTGTCTTACTGGGGAAAAAAAATGCATGTTTTTCTCCTACTTCAGATATACTTAAAGTAATAATCTGTCATGCTCACATATTAATATAAATAGATTGGTTCATTCAAAACTGCAGTGCAGTTTTTGCCAAGTAATTATTATTTCCAGGGTGAATGAAGACTCGATAGATTTAAAGGATAATAGAGCATGAAATAGAAAAGGTTTCTAAACCAAGAGAAGACAACGTCTAAACAATGAGGCAGACTTCCACAATCAAAGTGAACAAGCTCTTTTAAAGCCTGATGGTTAATATTTAGCTACATATTGTATTGTGGAAATGTGTTTATATTGAAATAGTTCTATTATAGGTCAAGTGATAACTCGATTTTAAATGTCCCACCCTTGGACTTGGTACAAGGGGATAGATTCAAAAGATAAGAAACATATTCCCCACATTTTCCTTCATTTTTACGCCAAAGGCTCAGAAAGCCTACATGAGAAAGTAAAGGCAGAGAGAGCAATGCCCCACTCTTCCACTACAATCCGGCTTTCCATGGAATCAAGCCGAGGCCATGTATGTGATTTTTCACTTGTGGCTGTGATGAAAAATGTCTGTTTCCAGAGCATGTATGTAAAAAGCTGCCACCCTGTCATGCTTGTAGGCACAGAAGGAACTGGAAAGACATATACTTGGTGGGGGCCCTGCTTTGGAGGAGCAATGAATTCCTGGTAAACAGTGTGTGTTTACTGAATTAAACTTTCAAACTCCTAGAGACTGAGAGTAGGGATGGGGGTGGGTACCCGATATCACAGTACAGCCCAACCTTGGAAAATAAATGAGCCCTACCCTCTACACTAATTAAATTAAATTCATATGACCACTGGATGATCAAGGTGATATTAATGATTGGCAAGGTAGTAAAACAGGAACTGAGAAAAGGGCCCATTTGGGATCCATTCCATCTAGAGGCAGCAATAAGAGACAAAACAAACAAACAAAAACAAAACATCCCAACAATAAAACTGACTAGATCAGGAAGTAGATTTATATCAAAGAAGGTTTTGTTGTTGTTGTTGTCGTTATTGTTTTTGGTTTTTTGGCACCAGATGTTCTGTGATCTGTTTCATTTTTTTGCCTCTCATTAACCTACCCCAGGTGTACTGCCTGATAATCAGTGCTTAGGGCATAAGCCTTTCCTTGCATCACCACCCAGAAAAGAACGTAAAAGGTCTACTTAGTTTATTTCATGTTTAAAGTACAGCACAGTGATTCACAGAATAAGGGCTTTTGTTTGTTTGTTTTGTTTCATTTGTCAACCATCTTATCAAGCTTTTATCTCCACAAGCAAGGAACCCAAGCCTGGATAAACTCTCACATCCACCACTTCTAGATTTAAGATGCCAGTGCTCTTCAGGGCTCAGGACCCTCACTCAGTCATCTATCACTCTAGTCGGTTACCCATCCACATACTCAAACACCAGGTCTTCCCTTAGGTCAAAACATCAACTGCATATGGTTGATTCTAATTAGAGAGATCAGCCAGATGGCAATTATCATAAATGTGATAAACACTATGATAAAGTTAATTACAAGATGCCAGGAAAACACAGACAACTGATGGACTAAGAAAGGCCAGGCATGCGGAGTACCAGACAGTCTTCCAAATGAGGTAATATTTCCCTGAGTTTTCAAGAACTGAATAGAACAAGGAAGGAAAGACTAAAAGAGAAAATAAAGAAGGGGTATATGACAAAGTAGTTGAAGAACTGTGAATAGGCAGAAATTCAATGTCAGTTGGGAACATTAAGGAATGGTCAAAAGAGGGACAGAAAAATGACCAGAACTACATGTGCTATTAGGGGAAAGCTTGGACAGTGTTCTGTAGGAAATGGAAAGAAGACAAGTGAGTGATTCGACGGATTTTAAAAGGTTTTGAAAGATCAGTTAAGAATATCTATCTAAGGAATAAGAGGAAGCAGAGAGAAACAGAGACAGTGAGAATTCCATCTAAGTCAATACTGTAGCAGTAGGTTCTAAGCAAGATGGAAGGAAAACAAAAGGCGAGTAAAGAGGGAGATGGTGTCACCAGGCTTATAAAAAGTCAGACAGTATATGTGGGCATAAGGAAAGTGCCTTTGTTCTCGATACTGGAGATTCCTCTAAGGCAACTGATAGATGGTACATGAGCTGAAGATGAACATGCCACATCCAGATTTGGGGGAAGATGTTGTATGGAGATGGAGCGAAGACTAATTCTCATGAGATGTGGGTTGCCACTTAAGTGAAAGAAAGAAGTCTGATCTTCAAAGATGGCGTGTGAGATAATGGAGAATGAAAGAGAGTATCAGGGCTGGCTGACAGCTTCCCATGAGCAAAACTGAGAGAGAAGGGCTATAGTGAGACCGCCAGGGAACGCAAGGGGATGCAGCAATGACAGCAGAGTAGGGAGAGGGGCTTGTAGCCTTCAGTAGAGCCTGGTCTACTCCATCATGCTGTACAATTATTCTTCACCTCCCCACTTCTTTTTGTGAATATGGGCCATTCAAAGGGAACCATCATGTTCTCTGTCCACGGGTGTCCATGGTTTATTATAATACCACCATTAACATGCATCATGGCACCATGAACTATGAATGGACTCCTGACTACACTAGCCAGCCATAATGTCCCTTTCTACCCTGAGAACACAGGTAGACTGAGAACACAGGGTTAAACTTTAGAACTAGAAACCACTATAAAATAAGAGTGAGTCTCAAGCTATGATTTATGTTACATGGGAAATTATTATATATCATTTAACTTTGCCTTAAGTCAACATTACTGACAACAAAATTACCCTGTTAGGGTAATTTTTCTCAAAGTCAAGTTCACCAAGCAACATACTCCCTTCCATGCAGAATTCCCACTCAAGTAAAGCACATCTCTAGCTCCAAATGCATCTTGGGATTCCTCCTCTCTTCCTTTTTCCTGTGTTGTCTCAGATGATGCAGAAGTTAGTGTAAACAAATTGCTGAACTTCTTCAAGCAGTGAGTACTCACTATAAAACATATCAGAATGGGATTCTCAGCAGGCCAGGGAAGAGAACATGAGAATAGCTTGCTTATAACCCCAACATAGTATCTACTACCACACTCACAAGCGGATCTACTAGGCTAAGATTGAAAGTCAGTCCTCAACAATTGCCTACACTGGTCCAAGGATGGGTGAGTATGATGTCTCCCAGTTTTCAGAGGGCAGCTGCTGAGGGACAGGGGAGGAAGGTGCTTATGCAGGGATCACACAGAGCCTGAAGATGGGGCTTCTAAGTTACAAAGCCTGGTCTGCAGGAAAATAGAAGTTTGCTAGGTAGATTCCTGACATTTCATATTCCTAATTAATTTGGAGAATTCAATGTCACCCACTCTCTCTTCAAAGTCTGAAGCAGGAGCAGTCATAAGGAAAAGAGAAGAAAATCATGGATATGGAAAATATGGGAGCCTGGTGTCAGCTCAAAAGGGCAGGCATTCCTGTAATGTAGTCAGAGTTTCAAAAACAAAACTGGAGAGAACTTTCCCCTGCTTTATGGTGAATTCCGAGAATTACGAAACAGGTTAAAGACTGCAGCTGCCTTCTAAAGGATGATCTCTTTATATCTCACGATCTATGGCCTGCAGGGCACTTGCATTATCTTCAGTTGCCTTCTTTTCACCTTTTTATGAGCCTGTTTCTCCACTTTAAAATAAGGGGCCCTGGATCAGAAGGCATTTATGTCTTTAGGACTTATATGGCGAGGACAGGTGTGGCCCCTAAGAACACCTGGCCCTCACCAAGTAATTCAAATCTAAAACTATGGGACTTTTGAAAGCACTCTAGCTTATAAAGCAAATAGCATGCTCACTGAAGAATGGGATAGGTGAGGATGAAACAATAAAACTGAGTGGTTGCTGTATCAGGTTGACGGTTGAAGAGTAACACTCTTAAGGCATAACACCACTGTTTGTTTCGCCACCGTGTAAAGAGTTCTGACCTTCAGACTGATGAAAATGGTAACCTTGGCTGTTTTACTTCACTGTCTCCAGAAAGTAGCAAAGGCCATCTGAACTCACTGGCCATGGGAAGGGCTACTCTGAAAACTAAAGAGTTTCTCTAGGATAGGGCAGTAGCTAACACAGTGGAGGAACTCAGTCAATGTCAAGATCTTTGCCAGCAGGGTTGTCCTTGCCTGGCACAGAGAATGGCACATGGCACCCTCTGAAGATACCTACTGAAGGGGCAGAGGGACGGGGCTGTGCTATGATCTCTGGCCTCTAGGACGTCTCACTGTTCTACAACTGTCCATTTTCTGAACTCAGCCCTGAAATAAGACATTCTCTGTTCTGCTCTTCTTCACATTATCCAAAATAATTCAATGTCCACCTTTTCCTCTGGGAAAATCAAAGGTTGACATGACTACCTTTTGAACTCAAGCTGTTAAAGATCCTTTCTTGTGTTCAAAAACTCTTCCTGATTTTTGAAAGGTCTTATTGATAAAACAGAGAGGAACTCAGGGGAAAAGGACAAAGAGAAAGAAGAAGAAAGAGAAAGAATAAAGAGGCCAGAAAAGAAAGAGAAGGGAGACAGCCCAAGAGGAGCAGAGAGGCAAAGGCTACTGAATTCATAATTTCCAATGACTCCATACAACAAACATAGAGTGCTATTTTTAAAAACCAGGCAGAAACTGTTTACATAAATCCAAAGGATATATGCTTTGTTCAGTGTGGAAAATGATAATGCATTCAATTCATGAATTCTTGAATTAGTCTGTGTAATCTTTGCTTCTGGACCCAGTACCGAATCAGATGTAAATATTTAAGAGAAGAAAGAAAAAGTTTAAGAGCTCAAGATAGAAGAACATTTTCTTCCTCTTTTTGTTTTGATTACTGTTTGTATTGGCAGTATTCAGATAATTCCGTGATCTATTTGGGGGTGGAGGTAATTAAGGGGGGGGTGCCACAAAACCATCCAAGTGTGTCCCTAAAGACTTCTGCTTCCAAATACATATAAAAGTCAAATAAATATTAAACAGTTAAATATTAAACAGTTTAGAACCAAGTCATGGAGAAAAGTCACACAGATCTTAGACAATTTTCTAATTGTGTGTATTGATGATGCATTCAAAAAAAGATATGTTCCAATAAACACATATTAAGAGTCAATTGGGCCTTAATTATATGTAGCAAGCTTTATGTCCTCATTAGAAACAGAATCCCTACAATAAACATGACTTACCAATGGAATTAACTCTGCCACAATTGTCTACTCTTCCCAAACATTCTTTGTGTGCTTTTGCTCCACACTTAAAACATAAGTAGCCTTGATAAAATGTTCCCCTGAAAGGTAAAAATAGAGAATGGTATATTAAAACGTGCTAAGTTCTCCTTATGTAAAATAACCAGTGTAAGGAAAGTGGGATCATGGCGCTGGCCAAAGCGCCATCAGCAAAAGGACAGAGGATTACCCAAAAGGCCAGCATGTGGGAAGTAACAACTCCACTTCAGAACACCCTTGCTTAGATTGCTAGAAAAGTCTGAGGTACTTCGAAACTACACTGGTTCACTTAAATAGGAAGAAGGGCCTGAGAAAGCTTACCTCAGGAGCATCTGGCAGACCCTGCAGGATGTCACCCGAGTGAAGGTGTGCATCTTGAAATCATGGAAATTGGAGTCTGCATAGTCTGGCCTTATGTTGGATCTGCAAAAAGGGGAAAGTCATGTCCTACATAGTTTCACAACCAAGTGGCAGTCTAAGCACATAGGAGCACATTCATTCAACCTGCATCAGGAAGAGATGCATTCACGCTAAAAGGTGAGCCAGTACATACTGGCTTCCAAGACAAAAGTCTGCTAGCATTAAAATCTTCCCTGAAGCCCGGGTGTGTGGAGACCTGCTTCATAGAAGAGGGCAGCAACCTGATCCTTCTCAGAACTGTGAGTCCCAGAGGTCTCTGAGCCATGCCACCTCGGTCAGTCTGCTGGAAACCAGAACCAGCTAGATATTCGTGTCATGTGTCAAGTTCTTTGCTTTACCACGTCATGGAAATATAAACTAGCTGGTGAGATGGGAGGTAAGGCAGGGTGCAGTGTGTTTCAAGAAGTCTAAGGACGTGCAGGGATTATGTGAAGGTCTCCTGAAAGGACTGAAGTCATCCTATGAAAGGTTGGTCAGCTCTGCAGCGATCTGACCAGCAACATTCTTCCTTAACAATTTCCTTGCTTTACTGGCCAAATAAAACTGAACAAAAATCACTTCATCTGGGACGGTACTAACATCATACACATAGGCACCCAAAATAATCACCTATACCTCAAAGGAGCACTGAGTGCACAGTTAGGATATGCTGGACATGGAGAAAACCCTTGGCATTTGCTGCTTGTTTAACTTTCACATTAGTCCTGAATAAGCCATGAGCAACAGCACTAGCTCACAAAGAAGGAAACAAGTTTATCTTAAGGCAACACTTCCCCTAAGCTGATGGAAATGGCAGAAGAAGAGCCTCCACCCAGGTGTGCATTCTCAGCCACCAGAGCTCTAGTGGAAAAGGCAAATCAGCAATACCCACAGCTAAATTACTAGGGCTTTGAGGCTTAACGGGTAGGCTGGAAACAGTCGAACACAGATACTTTTAGAGAATTGTTAGCATTGTTTTTAATCTAGCCATAGAACAGAACAAAGAGAGAATAAGGTAGGCTTTAAATGGATATGAATTAGAAATACATCTAGAAAAGATAATATCTTCTGAGCTATTACATACAACCTGAGAGACTATAAGACATGTTTGAGATTCTGATGAGCCAGGACTTCCCCTCTTATAGAATACTGCATCTCTCAAGCTCACAGAGTCGCGGCGTAATGAAGCATAACACAGGCGGGCAGCCAGGCATCAATCTCTGAGGTACTAGAAGAAGCCTTATGAAAAACCATTCACCAAGGCAATTGGAGTAGCAGGCAGTGATGCAGAAGCGTCAGAGAGGTCAGCCTTCCCATCCATCTGCTGAATAGGAGCTGCTGAAAGGGAATCAAATCTGGGAGCCATCTGGGAGTTCTCTGCTCCGTGCTGCGGGTGACCTCTCTTTTTAGGAAAATATTCCAATGTACAACAAAATGTATGGCTACTTCCACTAAGGTTTTGTGTGTGTGTGTGTGTGTGTGTGTGTGTGTGTGTGTGTGTGTCCTGCTGATTAGAAATCACAGTGCCCTTCTTCATAGAAGGATCTAGAAACAAAACTCTGACACTGATTCCAGAAAGTCTGCGTCCAAACCCATTTCCGTAGCTGTAAAGGGCGACTGTTCATTTTTCTCTAAGCATCAAAATGTCTCAGTCATATATACACTGTCAAATTTATTCTAAAGCAATGATTGTTCTAAAGTAAGGGAAATAACATTTCCATTTCTGGGAACTTGAAAAATGTGTCCACCTGGAGTTTTCAAAGCAAAGTAGGTTTCCATCAGGTAGAAAATTGAGTGGCTAGACCCCGGAGCAGGTAAGAACTTCATCAGTCTTTCCTGGACTTGGGCGGCACACCTTTCCCTCAGAATCAATCCAAGTTCCACACAGTATACATGTATGTGTGCGTGTGTGTGGGTACACACACACACACACACACACACACACACACGCGCGCGCGCGCGCACACACACACATAAAAACAAGTATGTGTACCAGAGTTGTGTTTGAGTCATTTATACTTAAAACTTTTACCAACCAGCTGAAAATAGGCTACTTTTTCAGAAGACAAAAGGCTGAAGGGAAAACTGCAGACATACCATGGGTGGTTTTATTTTAATCTTATGGTTAAAAAAGAACCTCTGAAAGTACTGTTAACAGTGGTTGCCTTAAGGGAAAAGAAATTTGAAGAGGTAAAATAGAATGATAGGGAGAAACTGTGACAGTTTTTTAAACTAAGGCTGAATATTATTTTTTTTTCAAAGTTTCAAATCAAACATTAAAGAATAAACTCTGACCCTGGGACTGCTGTGGAGGCACTATTGAATATAAAAGCACAGTTGAGGGTAAGAATCTGAAAGTAGACCACGCGGGCTTCAATCCTCACTTGCAAATCAGCACAGAGTGACCTCAGCTGAGTTGATAAGTATAGAACAGGAATACCAATGGAATCAACTCAAAAGCAAAGTGAGGTATGCAAAGCACATTGCCTGAACCAGTGTGGGCTATCGCTAATGACGTGGTAATGTCAAGTTCACCAGACAGTAGTGTCATCAGGGTAAGGCTTCCTGATGTTTTATGGCTTGTCACAGTCGACTTCCCCAAGAATCTTCCTTTTCCTGGGACTTCCTACAAAAGAAGCTATTATTCAATAATGTTCTTTGGACCACAAAGGCAAATATAATTATTATTGTTGTTTTTATTTATTAATATCATTTGAGGCAAGGTTTCATGTAGCTCAAGTTGGCCATGAATTTGCTTTGAAGATGATCTTGAATTTCTGATCTATGCACCTCCACCTTTCAAGTAGCTAACAGATAGGTGCCATTATGCCCATTTCATGTGGTACTGAGAATCAAACCCAGACTTCACCCATACTAGGCAAGCACCCTTTTAACTTAGCTATATTACCAGCCTCGATTGAATTATTAGGGAACAGAATTCCTCAATAGAAGATGTGTATGAGAAAGCCCACGCAACTGAATGAAATCGACCACATCGCCTGTAGCCTGTGAGCTTATAGAATCTAAACAAACAAACAAACAAACAAAAAAAAAAAAAAAAAAACAAATGACTGACCGAAAAGAATGGGAGAGTAGAATGAATCAGGGCAAGAATGGTCACAAATGGAAGGAAAAAATTCTTAGTGGCTATTCTACGTGGCTTTCCTTGTGGTGAGGCAAGAGAAGGCTTAGAGAAACCAAAGGTGGTGTGGGCTTTCTGCACAAGAGTACTAACAACGAGACAAGTTAGCTCGGTCATGTAGCTGTACATAAAGACTTCAACAATAGGAAAATTAACTGTTGAGAACGTTGATGAAATCTTATAGATTTCTCAGCAACACGCTCCTATTTCTTTCATTTTACACGGGTACCATTTTTGTTTTGGTTTGTTTTTTTAATAAAAGCAGAGGCAGTTAAGTATGTGTTCAGTGTGGAATCGTCTTTCTCCGAGGGCTCTTCACACTTGACATGCGTGTCTGAAGCAGTTTCTTCTTACGTAGCCCCAGCACAGATCCAAACTGAGACCTACCTGCCCAGCCCTAACTGTCCACTGTGCATCTTAAATATAGCACACATAACATCCATTGGCACACCTATCTGACATGTCTGATCATCCACTCCATCTTTCAACCTTGAAATTTTAGAATCGCAATATGAGTTTCTCTCTCTCCTTCATACTCTGTTCATTTTCTCCTAATTTCTCCACCTGTTTCTCCTTCCCTAAAACAGTAGATCCATCCTTAAAATGATCCCCTCAGACTTTCAACCTTTACACACACACACACACACACACACACACACTGAGAGAGAGAGAGAGAGAGAGAGAGAGAGAGAGAGAGAGAGAGAGAGAATATAATTGTTTTCTGTGACAAACCCTGAGTAAGTAGGTATATTAAATGATGATGATGATGATGGTGATGATATAATGTAGATATTTACATAAGTTATAGTGGCTAAATACCAGTGAGAAGGGAGTCCACAATGCATAATTACAGGTATTTTGGCTTCTACAATGTGTTGATATCCAATGGCAACTTAAAAAGACTTGTGAGGAGTTCACCAACTGTTTAACTGTAAAAGACCTCACCATACAACACTAAAAGTTTGGATTACTACCTGCCCACTATGTGACTGAAGACAATTGATATTTCTTTAACTCGTCTCTTCTTTAGAGTCAGCAAAAATTCACCTAGAAAAAAATTCAATGCTAGGTATTTACAAATGTTATGAGTTGGGAAAATATGCTTATACTGTAACATTTTCTGCATTTGTTTCCGAAAGTCTGCCTTTTGCCATAAAACAAGATGCAAAGAAAAAACAAAACAATTAACTACAATTTCCGTTCAATGTCATACTTTATTTATTCAGACCTTCTCTTTTTTTCCTTGTGACAAAGTAATATCCTCTTTGTACAAAGTCTGTGGTTTCACTCAGTAATATCTTTTAAAGAGTATAGTTATAAATATAGTCATTAAAAAACAATTTTAGGGGCCATAGAGTTGGCTCAGTGGGTTATAATAGCACTTGCTGTATAAGCATGAGGACCAGAATGTTGATTCCCAGACCCATGTAAAAACCTGTGCAGCTAAAACAGAGTACCCAAACCAGTTTGAAGGGAGGGGACAGGATTATTGCTGGCTAATCAGACTAACCAAACACTGAGAACTCCAGGTTCCCTGAGAGCCACTGACCCAAGGGAATAAAATAGAGTGTCAGCAGGACATAGCTGATGTCCTCCACAGCTCATGCCCATGTAAATGTTTACACACACACGGACATACTCTCTCTCTCTCTCTCTCTCTCTCTCTCTCTCTCTCTCTCTCTCTCTCTCACACACACACACACACACACACACACACGTGCACACATGCACACACTCGCACACACACACACATGTGCACACATGCACACACACTCGCACACACTTGCACACACACACATACACACACGTGCACACATGTACACACTCGTACACACTTGCACACACACACATACACACACACACACACACACACACACACACACATACACACATGCATAGTTTGGCGACTTTCCTCTCTTGTCAGCACTAGGGTGCCGGGCTCCTAGGATGCCAACATACCCTCTCAGGGGAGGCGAAATGCAGCATAAGAGATGAGCTGTTTCTCTGGGTGAGAAATGGTGGGGGCTGGGGTGGAAGCTGTGGTTCTCAAGCTTTTGTGCACCCAGATGCCTCTGGAAATTGTGAAGAATTGAGAAAGGGGCCCAAGGACCTGAGATAGGGGAGGGAGTTCTGGCTTAGCTCAGAGTGAATGCCGGGAGAATGGCCAGGTCTTCTGCAGAACACTGAGGTGTGGCCAGGTCTTCTGCAGAACACTTAGATGCAGCTCTATATAATGAATGCCTCCACCCATAAGAGAGACAGTCCTTACTTGTCCAAACTATTTGTTACTGGCAGAGAAGGATGCAGACAACTTGCTTAGGGTGGATCAGGGATTAAATACCTTTTGTAGGAAGGGGTGCCTGGGAAGGGAAGCTCATTGGCTAAACCCTCGGAGCCTATTTAGAGACCTCAATAGCATGGAGAACTCTACACTCTATGCTACATGACCAGTTGTCATGGTCTTCTTAGTGGAGTGACATGGTCATGTGCTCCAGGACAGGAACTGAGTTGGGAGTAGATTCAATGACTTCTGTTCTCAATTATGAGAATTACTGGGTTCCTTAATCTGCTCTACATTACCAGTTTTTCTGTCTGGTGAAATGGTTCCACTTGCCCCACAGGAAATAATATGATAATTTATGATAATGTCTTATCTCCTGAACTATCAATATTGAGAATATTTAAATATCTCCAGTGGAGGTAATTTGACAGTTATCCAAAATATGTAAACTAATAGTTCTATCATATTGTATGGAAAGTGAGAAATAAAAGCAGATGTTGATGATTCAAAAAAAAAAAAAAAAAACCAAAAACTCTGCATACAGTCAGCTTTGTCTATCCAAAGTACACAGGTAAGTGAAAATGTCTGAGTGGATATGGATACTATTATTGCGCAAATTCAGAAAACTTACAATCTGATTATTCTTTAAGAAAATGTTGAACAAACATAATTATCCTATTAAAATATTTTACTCTCAAAATAATAAAATGGATGTTCCTATAGGATCCTTCTATGAACCTTGATTTAACTTCTGTTACTTATGCAGCAATAAATTGTTCCAAGCAACACTACTTAAACTAATCGATCTTCCAGAAGATGTTTTAAAATTTATATTTTAGCTTAAGGACATTTATTTATATCTGTGACTCCACAAAACTTAAAAAATATGCATACATAAAACAATTTATCATGTTAATAATGAGCTAAAACCTATTTTTCATTTCTACAGATGCCAAAGAAGAAATTCAACCAAATGTAACATACATAGGGTCTGAAAGTACTTTCATGTGATCACCTCAATCAGAAGGCTAAAGCAGGAAGACCTTGAAATCGAGGGCAGCCTGGGCTACAAAACCAAAAGCCTGCTCCATAAAGGAGGCGGCAATGAGGTCTCACATGCTTCTGACAAAAATGTCAATAAACCAGATGTTACACATACTTCTACAATGGGATAAGGGATATCCAAAAAAGAAAAATCCAGGTGCAATGGTGCATGCCTGCCGTCCTATCATTCAGGAAGCTGAGGTGGGGTTATCATACGTTTAAGACTAGCCTGGGTTAAATAGCAAATACCAAGGATATCAGAGCTACATAGTTGGATTCCTGATTCCAGAAAAGGGCAGAGGGAGAGCATACTCAATATAAAAAAATACATATTTCAATTAATATAAATTAATTAAAGTTCCTAAACTCAATTATATTACTCAATCTTATTCTGAAAAAGCTAATTAATGCAATATGGCAAAGCAGATATGAAGGAAAGATGTTTAAAAAAAAAAACAAAACAGAAAATACTCAAAATTCTTATTTGGAAATGACACTATTGAGATGGCTGGGAAACTCAAGAAAGGAAACTGAGGATCAGTGAGACTAAGAACAGACAAAGAGAGGCAGGCAGATTTCTGAGTTCAAGGCCAGCCTGGTCTACAGAGTGGGTTCCAGGATAGCCAGGACTATACAGAGAAACCCTGTCTCAAAGTTTGGAGCTAAGATGAAAGGATGGACCATCCAGAGACTGCCCCACCCGGGGGTCCATCCCATAATCAGCCACCAAACACAGACACTATTG
>NC_034593.1:99099328-99132881 GCF_900095145.1 Mus pahari | reverse complement strand
TATATATATATATATATTTAGATATCATTCAGAGTATCATTAAACAATGGTAATTTTTCTCACTAACTGAAAAGTTGTGGATAAAATCTAAATATTTAAAAATGACCTACTCCTGTGGGAGGGGGTTGGTGGGTGGGGGAACACCCTCTCAGAGGCAAAAGGAAGAGGGGATCCTGTGAAGAACTCTTGGGCAGGTGGGGACTGGGAAGGCAGGAAACATTTGGAATGCAAATAAAATAATAAAAAATAAATAAAAATGGCCTACTCCTTGCAACTGAAATTGAATCCTCCAGGTCAATAGTAAATAATCACCAAAAAATCATCCACATTGTCTCTCAGTAAACAACACTCAACTCTTGCTTATTTCCTTCACAGTATATTCCCTTAACAGCATGGACAGCTAATTACAGCCGATGGTTATGTGCAAGGACAAAGAAAATGGGAAAAAAAATCAGGTCCTTCAAAAACTTTAAAAACAACAGAGTTTGGGAGGTTTTATTCCTAAGGATCACTAAAAGGAAGGAAAGCAAAAGAGACCTATGAATCACAGCAAGTTTAATTTCTTATGTTCCAAATCATGCAGTTTCTTCTCTTGGGAAATGAATAGAAATGTTAAAAATACCAGTAAAAAGAAGATAATGTTGGCCTCAGAAAAATAGTATTTTCCTATCTGTTATATATTACATTCTTTCATTTCATTCAACGCTGCTTTTGTAGTAATTTCAAATATACATCCATCACTTTGCTTCAGTGACATTTCAAGGAAATTATTGAATGAAATGTAAACTCAGTTAAGTCTATAATAAATTTACAGTGGAAAAATGTCAGATTACGGGTAATTTGGGTTGTATTTCTTAGAGGCTTGATATGAGTTTTTTTGGCATCCAACATTTTCTTTCTATTTTTACTTTCTTAATTAAACAAGCAGATCTGTTATTGCTGAGGTAAAAGGCCAACATTCGGGAGGGGGAGAAGGAACAGGAACCCCATTTGTTGGCATTCGTTGCATGACTGAATTTATTAAGGACAAATAAAAATATATACTTGTACAGTTTGGTAAATAGATTCTACTGTTAAAATGATGGAAATAGTATCTATATGTGGAATGCTAATTCTGTTATTATATTTGTCACCGTAAGTGACAAATATTTAGTGGAAAAACTAGAGACCCCATCAAGGTAGAGGGATAAACATGAGAACACATCATCAACCACCTTAAAAAATGAATCCATGACAAAAAAACCAAAAAAAAAAACAACTTTCTTATAATAAGCATTTTAACACTTCGCTTTGCCAGCAATACTACTCATTTACCCATACAGTCAACTAATTGATTATCTATTATGGGCCAGCCACTTTAGAACTCTAGGAATACAACAGTGGATTTATGTATCTGGCACCTGTAATCATGGATTTAGAGTTATGCTAGGTTACACTGAGTTGTTCTCATTCACCCAGTAAAACACACTGTCCCTGAGCATGTCTGTGAGCACAAGACGGGGAGGAAAACAGACACACAGAGGCATCTTAGTGTCCATGTTTAAACAAGAGGTCTTGCCTTCTAGGTAAGAGTTGGTTTCTAAGGATTTCTAAGGATTCTCATTCAATGACCCAATACACCAGTTACATAATTCAAACACTAAAGACACCATGAGAAATGCTGAGCTGGGGCAGTAAACGTAAGATGTAGGAAGTTTTACATTATGACTAGTATCAAGCTGGCTATGAAAATGATGTGTTTGAGAACAACATTGATATTGTTACCAGGAAACCTTAAGGAACAAAAGAACGAAGTGGAATGTTTTCTAAAGCTTCCTTTTAAGTATCTAAAGTATTTACGTATGAAAAAATATGTTAATTAACATTTCATCCTTTACAAAGTCTGTTTTGTTTTACTTTTTATTTTAACTTGCTTTTTAAGAGGATTTCATATATGAGCATTAAACATATATTCCCCTCTCCCTCCCCTCTGTTCCTCCTGTACCTACCTCTCAAATTCATGAGCTCTTCTTCAACTATTATCATTTCATGTGTGTCTATAGATATGAAACTCATGTCCATCAGTTCACTATAAACAGAATTTCTAGAAGTTTGCCATCATTTAAGGCTTTAAAGGGGGGGCTTTTAAATGTTAAATCCATTTTAAAGTATTAAATCCACAACTAAATGTTAGTAAATAAAATTTAACAATTTTTAAAGCTTATTGGTTAAAATAGCCAATAACTATATTTTTAAAAAATTTAAAATTTGTTCATTTTAATTTTGGTGTGTGTGTGTGTGTGTGTGTGTGTGTGTGTGTGTTTTGTGTGTAAGCATGCATGTAAGTGGAACTGGAGTTACCACTAGTTGTGATCCATATGACACAGAACCGAATATTGCAGGAAGCAGTCTTAACCACTGAGCCATCTTTCCATCCCCCAAAGACATCTTTTGAAAGGTTGTCTGTTGGGATTCTAGACACAGCAGAACATATGGATTATAAGATACCCATCTCTTTTAGCTCTCCACAAGCTGGAGCAGTAAGACTCCTATTCAACAGCTTGTGACAAGGTAATCTGAACAGGACTTAGGGTCTGTTTTTAGCCAATTCCGCCACAGGAGCTAGAGGTCCATGAGGACAGAGGTGAGAGGTCAGGTAGCTGTCTTGTTATGGGAATGACTAATGGGGGCTGGGCAGAAGTGAAAGAACAGAGACCTGTGTCAGAGTGAGACAGGAGGGACCCTGCTCTCAGGATTACCCAAGGCAGACACTTGTTTGGGGGAATGAAGTTCTAGGGTAGATAAGAGAAACATGAAGAGGTTCATTATTCAAGATTATAATGATATACAGAAACTGAATTAGAACTAGATAGGACTAGGAAAGGACAGTTAACAGATGAATTAAGGGAATAGGATTTGTCTCAAGGCACTTGGTTGGAAGTGTGTCTATCCTAGAATATCAGGTGTTCTTGGGACAGGGCACAGACTGCCACAGTTGTGGTGGTTTTAGTGAGAATTTGCCATAAGCTCGTATACTTGAATGCTTGATCCCCAACTTTTGGAAATGTTGGGGAAGGATCAGGAGGACTGGCCTTGCTGGAGGAGGTATGTCACTAGGGATGGGCTTTGATGCTTCTCAGGCACAAACCATTTACAGCTGGCTTTCTCTCTGACTTTTACTTGTGGGTCCTAGGTAAGTTCTCAGCTGCTATTCTAGTGCCATGCCTGCATGTCTGCTTCCATGTTCCCTGCCACGACAATCATGCACTCAGCCTCAAAAAATGTAACCAACCCACTGAGCACTTTCTTCTATGAATTGTCTTAGTCATGGTGTCTCTTCACAGCAATAGAAAACTGACAACAGGTGAATGTGAGAACCGATGGCCAATAACCCAACCAAAGTCTGCAAAGCATCCAGAGGCGGCCTAAGATGGACTATGTAGGTAAGTGCTGAGAAGGCAAAGCACCTCCATGTACAGGCATAGAGGGGCATGAGGATGGACAGAGGAGGAACATGGGGCCCACAGAAACAGCAGAGAAAGGACAGAAGCACAATGCAAATGGTGCTTTCAAATTAAGGAAGGGGAGTCCAAAACAGATGCAGACACATCTGTCTACATACAAACAACATCCATCTATAAGAGAAAACAGCAATGCCCTTGAGACTGCCCGAAGGCTGCCTAGACAACGGGGCCCTTGAAGCTTCTGCGTGATGTTTCTGTGTCTGAGAGAAACTCCATGCTGCTAGCACTAACCACACAACCTCAGACCAGAGTCTCAGCTAACCTCTATGCCCTTTAGCCCCAGGGATGGAGAGTCTTGGGAACCCAAACTGTTTCTTTCTGCCTCCATCCTACAAAATGGGACAGTGAAACTTCCCAAATATGTCTAAGGAAAATTAATCTAAACCTGAGTAGGGACTGTTATTGCAAAGAACAATAGTGTCTACGGTGAGCAGGAGAATAAGTTGGTATTTGATCTACAAACCTGGGGTTGGAAATGGACATGCTATTCCGGGGAGGTTCCTATATGTATACCAAAGAGCAGAGGGAAAGGGTATTCCAAGGCATTCTGTTTTCCACAGAGTTGGGTGTGCAGAAGCCACTCAGAATGTGCAGATGTGCAAACCAGCCTCACTTTCCACCAGGAAGGATCCACTTCAGCCTCTGCTCTGGTCTTTCTGCTGAATGTTGCTTTTTAGCCCCCTCAAAACTAATTACATTACAGAAACTCAGCCTCAAATATTCTGCAAAGCACACTTTTCTCACTCTCCTTGTCAATGAACTTCAAATTGTCTTGTGATTTGGGACCTCCTCTTCTACAGTGTCTATCCATTTTGAAATAATTTAAAGTCCCCAAGGAGACAAAAAGCATACAGACGAGCAGAGCTCAGGTGGCTACTCCTAACACAAAACTCACAACAGTCTGACTGGCACCACGATAATCTAGCAAAAGAAATTCTCAAAAGTGTTCTCAAGACATCCTAGCAAATGGACTTCAAAAATATTTACCGAGTGAGTACTTACTATGCACTGGATAATATACAATAAAAATAGGATTAAGTCTCTGACCTTAGAGGGTTACTTTCCAAGAGGACTCAATCAAGCCCTTGCAGCCTTGCAAGTCCCAGCATTAGGAGAGACTGAGTGCAACTGAATTCTTCAAGGTGCCCCACCACCCCACTGAAAGAGCTCCCTGCAAGGTCTTGCCCCTCTTTCAAGCACAAGGATCACATGTCCAAATTTCACCACAGTCTCAGGGTCATTCCTATCCTACAACTACCACAAACAGTGCCCCTGGGATATTTTTCCAAGCCAAATACAGAACAGCCCGTCAGAGTCCTGTGTTTGAGCAGGACAGATGGCTTAGTGGGTAAAACTGCTTGTTGAGAAGTATTAGGAATTGAGTTTGAATCCCAGCACCTATGTAGGAGGAAAGGCTAAGCATGGTTGTTAACAGGCTTACGGGGTAGAAACAGGAGGAACTGAGGGGTCTGACAGCTCCCAGCCCCTAGCTCCCATTTAAGGAGAGGATTAAGGTAGAGATTGATAGAGCCAGACATCAAATCCATCCTCTGGTCTCATGGTACATGAATAACCTCCTCCCCTACACACACACACACACACACACACACACACACANACACACACACACACACACACACACACACACACACACACACACACACCTTCCCTGCCACACACAATTATATACTGCAGCTCCACTCCACCCTTAAATAAGAACCCCCCCCCTTGTGCCCTTGTGAGCTACCATCCTCCACTTAGATCCCTGTCGTTCTGTTCAGTCTACAACTCAATTCTTCTAGGCCTAGGTCTCTTCAAAGACAGATGGATCAGAGAGATGGGTATGAATAATAAGGGACAGTGTTATTTATAACTAGGTCCTGACAGAGTCTCCACAATACTTATAGGTTAGATTGCTAGGGTGATCTTTTCTTATAATAACACTGCTAAGCCCTGGTTCCACATACTTGTAATATCCTGAAAGGAGCTAATAAGATTATTCCTTATGGTCATACTGGCCAGGTTCAGAAGGGGGAGTGGCCTGTTGCCAACCCTGTGATCACAGAGTTAGAACTCTACCCCCAAGTTTCAGAAAAGAAAGAGTTGCTGAAAATTAACTTGATCACTAATGTTCAGGGATTTAATCAGTCTAAATACAACAAGATCAATAAATACGTGAAAGGACTAGGGCTGGAGCAGTTCCAGGATGCTTTATAAGTGGAGATTCCTAGAAAGTGTCACAGAAGGAAAAGCCAGGGAGGTTCCCCATCCCCTCCCATACCTTCTGCCTAATGCATCTTTCACCTGTATCATTTTAATATGACCTTGTTTATAATAAGATAAATAAATATCGATAATAAGAAAGATGATTCTCTGAGTTCTGAGAGCTTTCCTAGCAACTGTGGCAAGCCCAAAGACCAAGACCAGGCTGTGGAACTTGATTGACAGCAGCAGCTCAGTGAGACATACTGGTTGGTAGTTTACCATTTATGGTCGGTATCTGTGATGGGAGATGAGTCGAGGGACTAAGCCCAGAACCTACAGGTTCAGAGCCAAGCTCCAGGCAGATAACATGAGAACTGAATTAGAGGATAGTATCTGACAGAGTAGCTTGGTGCTATGGTTTTATGTTTGTCCTTGGGTATTTGTGCTAGAGGATTAATCCCAGGGAGGCAGTGCAAAGGGGGCAAAACCTTTAAGAAGTGGGACCTAGAGCTAGGTCATTGGGTCTTTAAAAGGGAATCATGCTTTTCTCACAGAGTGTTTTCCTGACCAGAGGAAGCCTTGTGAGGGAGAGGTGTGTGGTCAACAAACCTAGAACCTCTCCTGAACCCCCAGCATCTTGTCTCATGCTTTGATCTTTTCTACACATGTTCTAGGCTTAGGGCTCAGTCTTAGACACTGATCCTATTCCAGACGCCATGTGCAAGTGGTAGATTGTCATCTATGTGTCTGAATGACTTCTACAAACCAAGGTTCCCATAGTGTTCTTATCCTAGCTCCCATTAGACAGCTGAGAGCTGAGCAGGTGCGAGCGCTGTGTTCTTGAAGCTCTAGAATTTGTATTTAAATTAAACCTACTCTTGTTATAAAGTACCCAGACTCACAAGTTTTGCAGCAAAACAAACTAAGACGCTGGTTGTAGATGTGGGTAGTCCCTTGAATTTTAGTGTCTAAAGATAAAATACGCTGCATTGAGTTGTATTATGAGAACAAGGGAATGCTCTTTGTTTATTGCCTATCATATAGGGAACCCTTAGCATTATTAGGTATCCTGCTATTCCTATGATAATGTCTTTTGGTCTCAGGAATCAGAACCTGTAAGAAATAACCCAACAGAAATTGTACAGGAATGCTGGGCAGAGTCCTGGCCAATACTGTTTTTGTTTTTGTTTTTGCTTTTTTTTTGTTTGTTTGTTTTGGTTTTTTTCCTGTGAAGGGACACCATGGCCACCACAGCAACTCATATAAAGAAAAATATGTACTTGGGTCTGACTTCAGAGGTTTAGTCTCTTATCTTCATGGCTGGAAGAATGGTGGCATGCAGGCAGGCATGGTTCTGGAAAAGATGCTGGGAGTTCTACATCCAGATCAGCAGGCAGCAGAGAAAGAGTACCACACGGGGCATGGCTTGAGCATCTGAGACCTCAAATCCTGCCCCCAGTGACACACTTCCTCCAACAAAGCCACATCTACTCCAACAAGGCCACACTTCCTAATAGTGCCTAAGAGGTCCATTTTCTCTCAAACTACCATAAACACAAAGGAAAGACAGAATTCCCAAGATCGGTTATCACTAAGCACTCAGGATATCTAGAGCACACTGTCCATTGCTTTACATGGCTTTTCTCATGTAACTTTACAAGCAAAATGGGAATCACTGCTAATTTCATTTATAAATTAAATACCCAGTGTTTAGCAGGCTTCAATAATTTTTCAGGGGTCACCAGGTAAGAAAACCTAAGTTTCAGGATTCAATTGTTTCCTATTAAACTCCAAAGATAATGCTTTCAACCTTTCTATGACTCTGAATTTAATAAAAGAGACCTTTAAGAGATCTTTGTTTCTGGGGACGTTCATGGGGCCCACCTCTGAGACAATGAGTAGAATAGCATCCCCAACCCATGAGAGCGACCAACAGAAGGTTTAGGCCTGTAGTCACACTAACTAATTGCACTCAGCTGAAACCATAGGATCCCTATTTTAATCATCTCATCAGAGTTCCATACCAGTTCCCAGAAAGGCACTCACTATGACAAGGAATCCTGGGACCATGATTCTGGCTGGTGAAATGAAGCTATGTTAGAATGAGCAGCTTCACAAAGCAGCCACAATTTAGCAGACCAAATTCTGTCTGGAGTCTCATGATGCACTGGTGTAATTAAATGTTTCTATCAGTCACCATATACAGGTTGCTTGCACTGCCCAACCCTCAAGATAATTAATGATGCCTTTGATATTCACATACGTCTGTTGGTGACATAACTGTTTTATGAATGTTATAAAATAAGAATAAATATAATTCTTAATCAACATAGAGCTTATATAAAGGCTAAATGAGTAAGGCATATAAAAGGCTCTGCACCTAGCAGAGGGCAGGAAGAGACAAATTAATAATGAACATTATTATCCAGTTTGCAGGTTACAAAGCATACCATGAGGCACTTTATCTCCATTTTGTGATTCCCAAATTATAGCTCAGTGAAGACAAGCAACTTGCCCACGTTCATTAAGCAATTAATACACTGTGTTCTTATTCACTTCACAGTACTCAGTACTTTAGAGATCATAATGTGGGGTCATGAAGAAAAACACGCTTTAAGTAGGAAAATTGTATCCCTACTGTTATCCATCATAGTTCAAAAGAGACCCACTTACTTCAAGACGCCCTTAAGTGCTCACCCCTCTTTGCTCCAAACCACCACTCCTGGTCATGAATATTCCTTTTCTTCTCTACTACTCTAAATGCTATCAATCTCTGTAGTTCAGATCGAATCTCTCTAGCCCATTTGTTATCAGGGTTTCTTGGGTTTTCGATTTTTATAGTTCTTTATAAAGTCAGCATATTATTGCCATAAATGAATTAGAGCTGGCAAATGTTTCTCACTTTTTGTGGCCTGTTTGTCTGTTCTGAAAATGGTTGCTATGGAAACCCTTTGAAATTGTATATCGTCCCTTTTGTTGATTTTAGGAGATACGTCTTGGGATACTGAACTTCTGTTCACCAAGTTCTTACCTATAACTAGATCTTAAAGTATATGCCCTATGTTTTATTCTAAGTTTTGAAATATAACAAGGCACTCCCTACCACTTCAAGAGAGAAGAGATTCCAAGTCAGTGAAAATCACTGATCAAAACTCGGAGGTCTAAAGGGCCCTGATCGCTTCTGCAACCTCCAGGAATCCAATGTGGTTGCAGCATTAGATATATTGACAGTGTAACACTGATGCTCTATCCAGGAATCTTCTCTTGTTCCAAGGGCTGTGAATGAACACCCATGGATCCAGGGAAATGGGCAGGTCCTACTTACATTCTAGATAGAAAACACCCAGAAGCCATATTGCAAAGCTTACTGAGTCCAAAGCTCAGCAGAATAGGGGGAAAGGTCTCAAGACCTAAACTAAGACAATGACGTTGGGACTAAACAGTCAGAAATTAAAGAGAAAAGCAACCAAAGTATCCCATGGACTTGGAGGTATTGTATTGAAGAGTTACTCCTGTAAGAAGCAGCCGAGTGTTCACAGGGAATACCCTGGCATCAGGAAGACCACAAAAGAGACAAACTAGTCTAGTGACGGACTGTCTCATATTTTCCCTCTTCCTGACTGCTTCTGAATGGGTCATGTCATCATGGACAGGGCCTTAAATTCACCCCACCCACCCCGCAATGGGTGGAAAAGCTAGATAACACAGAATTGATCTTTCTTCGAAGATGGTAAAGGGCAAAATAGAACTGAGGAAGGGATGTGGTTCACCACAGTAGGTCCAGAAGATACTCAGTGTTTATCCACATGGACTGAACTCTAAAACTTTTGGCCATACTGAGTGAACTTCAATAGTTAGCCAGAGGCCCACCTTGTGGGTCTCCTTAGTAACAATGTGGCTGTTACCAAAGACATTTTAAGCAAAAGAAAAAACATTTATTGAAATCCCTTTTCCTGAGAGCTTGAACAAGGTAACTGCCTAATCCTTGGATGTATGTACTTGTGATTCTGGCAGATGGCCGTGGAACACTAAATGTTTCAGATATAGGTTATTGCCAGACACCCCCCCCAAAAAAAAACCCTCTAAAGCTCTAATGAAAGAATGTAATATTATGCTATCAATAGCCCAGTCTCAGGAATAAATGATGATATGTGACAGCTTAGCTTCAGGGCTGGGGGCAGGGGGGATCGATGATCTTACAACTTGAGCTCTGATATTTGCAAAATGCTTTGGGTTGGGGGGTGGGGCTGGAAGGAGTACACAAACAGACTCGTAAATCAATCAGAAAGGAAAAGGGGAAGCCGGAAAGAAACTGCTCACAGAAGACAGACAAATCACTCCAAAGCAGAATTTTATTAAACTGTACTCAGCTCTGATCCGTACAAGGCAACAAACAATAAGAATTCCCACAGAAGAGCCCTAGCTCAGTAGAGAGCATGGTTAACTCTCCTCCTGGGGCAGCGCTGACCTCTTCAGGGCCACCAACTCCTTTCAGCCTCCCAGGGCATAATCACAAAACTGACTTTGAGGAAGACAATGCTTATCAATCAATTCTCTACCCAATAAATCTCTGGCTTCTTGTGCTTTTAATATCAAAAGGCTTCCTGCAAAAATCTAGTAATCAAGTTCCCCCAGATCACACGCGGGCTGAGCTTTTTGATCAAGGGTTCAGAGTTAAAGCCGTGAGCTTAACTCAGGGATGTGCCCTGTTAAGTCAGCACACATTGTCAGTCCTCCTCAAGAAGAGTCTGAATGCCAGCAGTACCTTCATTTATAATTAAACCGACGAAACTCATCCTTATGATTATGTTACACTGTGCACATTTCCAAGGATGAAATAAAGCCTGTTCAATACAGAGAATTTGAAGCTGAGAATCGGTGATAGATAGGAAAGCCTTAACAAACAGACCTGCACTAGTTACTTTCCTCAGTGCTGCGACCAAATACCTGAGAAGGAGCAACTTAAAGGGAGAAGGGTTTATTTAAGCTAATGGATTGGTGGTAGAGGGAAAGCAGAGGTGGCAGAAGTGGGAGGCAGGTGGATACACTGTGTCCACGTTAGGATGCAGGAGTGAGCATGGTCTCCTCTGACTCCTCCCTTTTTATTCAGTCTGGGAGTCAGCCCTGGGGATGATGTTGCTCACATTCTGAGAAGGTCCTTCCCTCTTTAGTGAAACTTTTCTGGGAAAAGAATCCTAGACACAGCCAGGGTGTGGTCCAACTGGGATGCTAAGTCAGGTCAAGCTTACAATGAATTTTAACTGTTACAGGAAAACTATTCATTGTCTCCATGCACACAATATATATTTTTAAATACCTTCTATTGCACACAGCTAATAGGAATCATCTAATGTATTCCAAACACCATCGGGGGGAAAAAAACAGATGAAGAGAAGCACATTGCAATTTCTAGGTAGAAACTAAAAATAAAATATTCAATTACAGTATTATTTTTATGCTGTACTATATTTTTAACCTGTATACTCCCTCCAGTATCTCTTGTCACACAAGACAAAGATAGGTCACAAATAATTTTCAACATTCTTTAGGTGATGGATGAGTGAAATTTCAGTGCCAGGTCTTCTGGCTACATCTTTCTTTAACCTTTTTTCTCTCCCTATTCACTCTTTGGACTCCAGTATTTCAAAATCTCTTTTCTGTCCAGTTTCCTATTCTGTTTTTAGGCTAATGAATATGAACTCCACATTTAAGTCTCGACATCTTTCTGTCCTCATTACTATTCATCGCGAACATTATCCTCAGCTGCCTTTCCTTTTCTCCAAATTATTAAGAATATTACTTATGCATAAATTAATCATTAGGCATTTAACCTCCAAACACCTTTATGAAATCGGGTTTATTGGAAATTTTAGATAACTGTGAATCCTCACTTTCCAAATGAATTTAAAAACCAACTGCAAACAGTCTACTAATAAACATTTAAAATTAATATTTGATCATTTCTCCAACCAGTCATATTTTCAGATTGTCAAGCAACTGGGTCTGTTCACAATGGCCAGCTAGCCATATTTTAAATTAAACATAAGCCCCTGGGATTTAGCCTTTGTGGGCTCTGCACATCTAGACTCATGTCAATATCAAGAGTCAATACAAACCTAATACTAAAACACTCCATCTCTTAGGGTGAAATTTTATAAGACCAAAAATTCTCTTAAAGCGTCAATACCCTTTTAGAGTTGGTTTTAAACCCCAAAACAAACTCAATTGAACGGGGGGTTTTGTTATAATTGAATAAGAAATTGAAACTTGGACTGTGTAATGCATGGTGCAATTAAACACACAAGCAATTTAATTAAAGTCCTAGTTCACTTAAGATTTCATTGTAGTCTGCAATTAGAATGGTTTGTGCTACAACCAAGTATTCTGGGGTCAGGAATGCCCTGCTGAAAGTAGGTTTTCGCCATCTAAGCAAGCCCTGTGTTAATGTCAAACACAGGGTGAATAACAGGTACTGTTGCTAATCTCCACTGAGGCTGAGTCTTATCCTCTGCACACAGTGATCCAGTGCTTTCTGGGCAGGAACTAGAAAATTTTCATACATACATACACACAACACACACACACACACACACACACACACACACACACACACAAATGAGAGGGTACCCTACTCAAAGGAAAGGGTTCTTTCCAGCATAAGCTAACCTTCGAGGGAAGAGGGAGAAATGGATTAGAGGACTCGCACCTGGCATCTACTATGGCTCTGGGGAACTGTTCTTTAGATGTACAGTTCTAAATTTGATTGAGAACCAAGTCTGAGGAGATCATTTAAGTAGATGACTGAGGGTGGGGGAGTAGGGAACAAAAAACAAAACCAAACAAACCATACCTATTAACTCAACAAGCTACAAACTAGCTGAGGGAAGAGGAAGGTGGGATTTCTCCTGATTTCTGTGTTTCCAAACCTGGCACTTTCATTACATTTCCCTGGAGAAATTTCTTCAAGATTCTCCTGTACATGCGTGAAAATATATACCATGTCCCCTCTTCTACACTGAGAAAATTTTTAACAAGGCTCTGTATCAACTTGCACTAGTCCAGCATTGCAAGAGAAGGAACGATTAGCTAATATAACCAGATACAAAAAATATCTTCAAGACTAGAAGATACTGCAGCTGAAGGCTCAGGTAGGTAGGCATTTTTGTCAGAAGCATTCCTTTACTCTCAGGGACCTCCTAACTTGAAGAACTCAGAAGAACCTGTAATTCATCATTACTAACCCTCATGGTATGAAAAGAATCCATTAGATTACTTTATACTCTTTCTGGTTTTCTAACAAATCAAAGCCCTGGAGGTTGGGATAAACACTTTAATTTTTTTTTTTTTTTTTTTTTTTGTCTTGCTCTGAAAGATGTCCAGGTTGTGATAATTGGAAAACTCAATTCAAGCCCCTGCCACAAGTAAGCAAGCCAGGCTTATTTTGTCTTAGTTAACTAACTATGACCTCAGGTTTACTTTGTAATATGTGAAACACTGTTTCTAAGCTACTCGGTTTTATAAATGCACTGACAGCAGCAGATTTAACTTAAAATGCTGCTGTTCAATATGTCAAAGCTCAAATAGTCTCTGGGAAGAGGTTTTAGTGCATATATATTATTAATGTACTATCAGAGAACAGACCCTGAGTTAAGTCTGACCAATGGCTCATCAGCCAAAGAAATCAAATTTAGTGGATATAAGCTAATCGGAGGGCGTTCTTACAGAACTTATAAGGCAAGGAACAGAAACAAAATATAAGCATGCCACAGTTTGGGATAAGGAGGTAGAAACCTCAGGTTTACTGTGTGTGTGCTATATGTATATGTTCATATGGATGTTCACACATGTGTGGACTCCAAAGGTTGGTATCAGTATCTACCTTGATCAATCTTCATATTACTGTTTCTACTTAATTTCCTTTCTCATTATTGTGTGTGTGCTTGAACACATACTCTAATGCAGTTTGGGAGGATGGAGTGCAACTTCTGGGAGTCAGTTCTCCCCTTCCACTTTGAGTTCTGGGATGCAAGTCGGGTTGTCAAGCTTGCATAGCAGACACTTTTACTGTCAGGTGTGGACCACTTCAGTTTTGAGATAGGATCTCACACTGAATCTGGAGCTGCCTGATTGAGCCAGGGCATCCAGGATCTGCCTGTTTCTCCTTCCCTAGGTCTGGAGTCTAGATAGGTGGGGGATGCTGCACTCGGACTTTTTTGTTTTTGTTTTTTTTTTGCTGTGTGCTGGATGCTGGGGTTCCAGACTCAGGTGCTCACATTTTCATAGCAGGCACTTAAAACATCCTTAGCCCTGAAAACACAAGCCTCATAAAGCAGCAGAACTGTTACAGGATTGAAAGGAGACAAGGAGAGACTGCTCAGAGGAGAGCCATGGCTCAGAGGACTTTTGTTCCTCTGTCTGCTTTGTCATAAAAGTAAACAAACTGGCCCTATGAAAAATCTGTGAGACATTAATCCTTGGAATAGAATATTAATGTCAATGAATGTTTGCTATCTCATTAGTTTGATAACTAACAAGAAAAGGTAAGAAGCATAATATAGGTTTTTTTTTTTTATTTGCCATAACAAACTTGGTAAAACAGGAAGTGTTATTTTTAATAAAAGCTTTTTTGTTTAGAAAGTCCACTAATGTATGCTGTTTGTGACCTCATTTATTTAAAGAGCTAGCCATTTTGTACAGACAAAAATGGTGTAATTGTAAAGATATATGAAATACAAGGACTATGGGATCATGGGATCGCAGAACTCAGATACCTGGTGATACCTGGAATATTCTAGCCACTTCTGAATTAGATAAGGCAAGTTCCTAAACTCAGAGGAAGACAGCTGGAAGAGACGCTACTATTCAAACAAGTGACAAAGCAGGCCAGACAGATGGTTGGGATAACCATGTCTAATGATGCTCTCCCCACCAAGAAGCCTTTCAGAGTTTATTTCCAGATGCATCCTGAGGGTGACTAAAGGTACACCACGCTGAACCTTTCATCCGCATGTGTGGTGGCACCCGGTGGGACCTAAGTACTGAATAAAACAGACACATTCACTTCAGACTTGGCTTAATCCACCTTGATAACTGGCCAGGCTTTATTGTCAGACTGCTGGCTTTTCCTTCCCAATTCCTTTACTCCAGGACTAAGCTTTCATTCCTGAAGCATGTGGATGAATAAAAACACTATCAAACCAAAGAAAACAAAATGATTTGCAATTCCTATTAGGTTCAACCCCATGGTTAAGGTACAGCAACTCAAAATCATGATCCTAATTAACTTACAAGTTAATATTTTATTTTCTTTGCTGGAAGCAAATTCCTTGAAGCTAAAAGCATCTTTACAGATTGTTGTTGATATATGCAATGTTAGCTCTTACTTGATTTTATAAAAACACCAAATTCTTATCTATGAGCATCACTAAAAGAGTCAACATATTTAAATTATAAATCTTATTGTTGATCTAGTGTACAAAGATATTACTCAAGAACGACTTGTGCTTATGAAATGGATTCACAGAAACTTCCTTCCCTGGGGAACAGTGGTAGGTATTCTTGCTGTAAAAGAGACAGCATGGGGAGCAGAAAGCATCTAGACTGAGCTCAGCCTCCATCATTTGTGAACTGGGGAGGGAAGGGGAAATAAAAACCACAAGCAAAACACTTAATCTTTCCTTTATTTTCTGATTTTTTTTTAAAGGATTAATACTTTCCTAGCTACCTCACAGGACTCTTTAAGCATCAAATGAGGTATTATCCCAAAAACACTTTAGACATTTAAAGCACTATGTAATAGCAAGGAATTATCACTATATGCTCCTCGACTCTAAAATACTCTACCATGATGATTTAAAATCTAAATCCTTCCTAACACACTAAGAATCAAAATAAGACAATGTGCAAAGTTCAGTCAGGAATCCCAAAATTTGTTCAAAAACATCTCAACTCTATCAAGTCTACAATATTCTGCAGTGGAAACATCCGGCATTCCTTGTAACCTGCCCACAAGAGTGGGCAAAACTCTCACTTAAGCATTAAGTTGGAGTAATTATGGAAAGTTTCAAATTAAGTTTCTTCTTTCAAAATAAAATATGTATTAAGTACAGACGTGGAAAAATGTCCTAATATCCTCAAATATACTAAAGATGTGCATCTAAGGGATGGTTAGAAATATTCTTCTTGGATTCAAGGAGTGACCCTGTCCAGGTGTGGTGGTGAAAACCTGGCATCCCAGAACTTTGGAGGTGGAGACAGGAGGATCGGGGATCCAAGGCATCCCTGGCAAGCTCAAGGCTAGCATGAGCTCCCTGAGACCCTGCCTCAAAACAACAAGAACCCTGGCAATAGGGAGTTACACTTGAGTAGAGAGCCATGGGCATCTTGCAAAGAAGCAAGTATTTTCCATCATGAGAGCTGACCAAATATGAAACGATAATTCCACCAAGAAACTGCTCACTACACAAGGCATTCAAGTGCATGCTGAACTTGGGAAGAAGCACAGGACACAATTCTTTGAAAGTAAAAATCTTCTGTTGCAGATGACTATTTACAGCTATTTATTTATTTATTTATTTATTTATCAGTGGGCTGATAAGTCAAAGCGTTCCCACCAACATCACGTACATGGTACTTTTTCTCTATCGTCACTTCCAGTGTCATTCTCCCTAGGTTAAGATAGCAGGGGCAGGGGATAAGGGACGGCTTTACAGCCATATTATAAAATTGACATGAAAATAGTATCCGTGGATGTGAAGTATATAATACAGAATTACCCCATAAATTCCATTAGAGAGACCTTACCAAGAATATTCCCAGTGTCTAGAATGTTTCCTGAGGATGAATGTGATACTCAAAATACATGACAAACTAACCATCTTATATTGAAAGGTTGTTTCAAATAAGACCTTCCAATCTCTCTTGCCAGAACTGAACTTCCCTACTATACCAAACCCAGCAAAACACAAAGTCCCTCCTGTTTCCACAGTCAAGACTGGCAATTTCCAAATGCACCTTTATTTGTGGTCTATGAATCAAGACCTTACATTTACAAATAAATAAAAGTAGTGCTGTTTCATTGAGACTTTACTGGTTAAATCTTGCTTAATAGTGTCAAATATGTTTTTGTTTTGTTTTGTTTTGTTTTGTTTTGTTTTGTTTTGAGCAAACCATATGCCAAGTTGATTCAGTACAATGACCAAGTCCAAAGCACATTCATTGTTTGTGTTAGTCCCCAGACAAAGCTGGAGACAGCACAGTCACCATGGGGAACTAGTCAACCTTTCCTGGTTGTGCTGTTTTGTCCATTATTGAAAGAAAATCAGCAGATCAAAGGCTCTGTTACAAAGGCTCAGGGAACCAATGCTAATTAGACTTAATGCCACTATTTGCACTTTATCTTAACCAGAGTAATGCATATTTGCTGGTGGAATTTTTGATAACAATCTTTCACTTTTCCTCCTGCCCCTGACTTCTTCCTCCTAAGCATGTATGACCAAGGCCAGAAAAATGTCAAGGAAGCACTGAATGCAGCCAGAGAAACAGAAGTTGATCCCCACCAAGCAGAACCAGAACCAGAGTACTGTTTAATATTTACCAAACATTGGTCATGCATGAACTACTTTCCCATGTTTCTGGGCAAAGAAAGATACTAAGACTCCACTTTATGACAGCTAAGATTATCCTGAGCATTGTCCTGTCTTGCTTCTTTTATTGCTGCCAGTATAATTCCCTATACTAACTTAACTGCCAAGTTTGAAAGGTTATAGACAATACATTAGATTCAGGGGAGCTGAACTGGCTTCAAGAAGGGAGATTACTCTGTAAGACTCAGAACCACCTAGGGGCAGCAAATCATGCCAGCCTGAATTCCACACCTGTAAACAAACTCTTCACACGAAAACTGGTCATGAAAGCCTTCAAAGTTTTATTTTTGTTATATTTATTCATTTATTGTGTGCAGTTAGGTGCATATGTAGATATCAGGGAAGAACTTGGGACTGCTTCCCTCCTTTCACCATATAGGTCTAGGGGATCAATTTTCAAGTTGTTGGGCTTAGTAGTAAACACCTTTACCAGTTGACCCACAAAGGCCTTTGAAGGAGATAGAATTAAAGTATGAGAAATAGAGAAAAAATTTAAGCATAGATAGATAGATAGATAGATAGATAGATAGATAGATAGATAGATAGATAGATAGATACTTAGGAAAGAGGTGTTTATTGACTTCTAGGTTATAGTCCATAAATTTAGGAAAGTAGAAACTCAAGCAGCTAGGCACATCAACATCCAAGATGCAGTCAAGAGACAAGACACATTGGCCCTTGCCTGCTGTTTTCTCCTCATTTAGGGTACAGCCTAGGGAATAGTGTTACCCACAGTGGGCTGGACCTTCCTACATCAATAATCAAGACAATTCCTCATACAAATGCTCAACTGATCTAGACAATTCTTCATTAAGACTCTTCATAGGTGATTCTAGGTTGTATGAAGTTGACAGTTTAAACTAACCAAAGCATAAATATGGACAGATAAAAATTAAGAAAGCTTGTAGGTAGGTTTTTTTTTTTCCATTATGTCAGGAAACCTGGCAGTTCTCATGAAGATGCTGACAAGCTTTGGATGTCCAGAAGAAACCAAAGTGTGTACCATCACAAGAGAAATGCCATCCCTTCCACAATCCTCAAACACAGATCATCTAAGGAAGCTCACTGTGGAGCAACACCAGTGTCCTCTGCTCCACCTGGTTTTCCTCAGTGAATTCCCTAGAGACCTTTCCAGGATAAACAACTCACACAAGACCATTCATACTGGGAAGACAGTGCTTCAAAAATACAAATTAAAATCTCTGGCTAGTAGCGAGCTACTATATCTAGTCTGGATTCTGTGGGGCTCACCCTCATTCTCCTTTCCAAAACCCCACAAACAAGACTTAATAAAACTGGTTACCTAAACGGGTGCCCTTAGCATTTTGAGCAATCATTTATGCTATTCAACTGTACTGTAAAAATAATACCAAATATAGACCATTAGCTTTGTTTTTGCTTTGGTGGAATAAAGAGCATTTTTATGCTAAATCACTAATACTATATTAAAAAAAAACAAATAACAACAAAATCATAAAGTTCTACAAAAGTTTGACCATACTGTTGACCCATGGGAGCTGAGATCTTTGACTGCTGGCATGTATATACAGCATTCCCAAGGTTTAAGTGTCTTAGTTGTGCTGTGAAACAAGAATCAGTAAGTACAGTCTAGGGACCAAGTGTGTTCCCCCAACCATTTAACTGGAATACATAATCATTTATTACTATATTACCTGTCGCTGCATCAGTACTTAAGGTTATTAAAATCCAACGGTTCTGGAGAGACTTATGTAGCACATTGATTCTCTGTCTTTACTGTTCTCTGATCTCAGAGCTAAATTTGTTGCCCAAAGATATACCAATTCATATATTTGAGAAAATTCAAATAGTCTAGGCTCCCTGTTGAAGACAATGATGAAGAAAGGAGGCAGGGGCAGAGGAGGAGGAAAAGGCAGCAAAGGAGCTCTTGAATGGCCATGCTACAGAAATCTCTCACAGAACATCATGTAGGTATGGGGAGGCAAGTCCATCCAAGCAAAAGTAGAAAGGAAGTCAAAATGAGGCTCCCCGGTTCAGCAGTCTCCACCCCAAATCTCATTCCCTCCCTCAACACTACCAGTCATGCTTATTTAATGACTGGATATTCTGGGGCAGCATTTCATCTGAGACTGGCATTTATTTGTGCTCTTTTCTTTTTAGGGAATCCCTGTAGGATTGTGCCTGCCCCAGTACACAGTTTAGAAATCTAAAGAGTCTATAAAAATGATGAATGTGTGGATCTGCTATCATAAGCCTGGGTCTTTTGTCAAGCAATAAAAGACCATCCTTTTTTTTGGTTTCTAGAACTTTCCTTGGTGGCATGGTATGGCTTTAATACTCTAATCTCGGGATGGGTAGAGAGGTGGACTGTATGGACCAGCTGGCAGCTGCCCAGAAAGGAGGAGGCGAGGAGTACTGGCCACTGTAGAGAGCAGATAGAGCAGGGTGGTCACACTGTAGATACAGATGGGGCTGTTAAAGATCATGCTACTCAATGGAAAGGATGGGGGCAGGACATGAGTCTCCCTGGTGACACTGTCAGCACATAAAATGTAAACTACATGGACTATATGTAAATAACAGAGAAGTAAAGGCTTTCTTCTGAACTTGGCAGACGGATTAAAAAAAGGTGAGTAGGGAAGGAATCAGAATTGTGGAGGAATAGACAGACAGGAGAACGCCGTAGGCTCTGAGCAATCTCTGCTCTAGAACTTAATTTGGGTGAAGTTCTGTTTAAATCTCCCAGGGACAAGGCGGCTGCACGCAGCATAAGCTGCAAATTATTTTTGCAGTTTTTAGCTCATGTGAGGATGAGATCAATGCTACTTAAAAGACAGTCGGGATAAGGCGAAAATTATCCATCCTGCTTTGCTGCACACATCCTACCCGAGCATCTACGCAGACTGCCACAAGGGAACCAATCTAATCTCAGGTTCCTTGTGCATGAAAATGCCTTAAGAAAAAATGCAATGTCATATTTAAAAGCTAATAGTGACACAAGACAGAATGACATCAACTTTACAAGTTACAAAAGTAAATTAATACAGCCTGATGAAGAATCAACAGTAGACACCTTCTTGCCACACCAAAGAAGTCTCTTTATCCATGGACTGTTGAGAATTTTTTTTAACATACTAGAATTCTGCAACTGTCAAATCTTTGTTTCTTGCTTTTATTAGTTTTAAAGTTCCAAAAGTGATATTTAACTTTACATAAAATATAATTACTTATTATGTGCTAGATGATGTTCTAAGAAAGATCATAAATGAGAATAACACAAACATGAAATCCCTGCCTGCCCCCATGATGTTGAGAGTCCAGTAGGGGAAACAGCCATAAGTAGACAGATATAAAGAGCCAAGGCCCCAGGCAGGTCTGCCTTGGAACTATAAATGTACAAATTCAGCAGCAAAGCAATACAAAAGTGATTTCATTTTCAGCATTTCAAAGACCACAAAAGTGAGAGTGATGCAGAGTTCACAGACATGTATCTCCTGAGACCTTTCCCTAATCTCTTAGACCCATAAGTAACTCAAGAGTGTCGATCACACCACTGCGCCTTCCTTTCCATCACCAGGCACGTTCTCTGTCTACCTCTGACAGTTCTAACAGTGTTATTCAATGTGGCATCTATCTTAATGAGCAAGAAAGAATCCTTCCCCTTTAGGAGAATAAAATATAAGCTGAACTGAGAAGTAATGGCTCCTCGTTAACAGTGGGTGATCACTGGATGGAGGGGAAGCTGCAGACACTACGTTTGGAGATCCCTTGTCTAAGAAAAAATTCTAAACTGTGAGGGAACACTGGGAGACCGAATTATTCATTTGGTATAGGGGTCAGTAGTAACACATAGTAACACTAACATCCAGACCCAGAGCATCTAGAAACAGCTATCAAACAAACACAAAGACCTTTCCAGGCAGGAACTCTCACACATGAGTGTTTGAGAGCCATGCATCCTCTAGGGATTGAAATACACAACTAGAGCAAAATTGTCATGGAAGACAATGATGAAAGATGTGGCTGGAAGAAAGAGGTGAAATAAAAAGACTCGGGGGCTTTCTTTGGTCCTGCATTTAAAAAAAAAAATCATTATCATGCCAAGTGTAATCAACAATCTGCAAAGATTAAATGATGGTCAGTACATGACCAGATGGCCTGGATGCTCAGTGAGAACGGACAGGTTGGGAAGGTGAGAAGAAAGAAGCAAGAGGCTTAAACTAAGGCACGTGGCAAAGGAGAGTGCAGACAAGCAGTCAGCTATCATCCGCAAAGACTGGTAGGACACTGGTCAGGGGTGGAAGAAGAGGGTTGGGTGATGCCATTCTTGGCTTCTACCTTTTGATGCCTGAGCAAATGAGATTAGAGAAAGAGATGACTTGGGTCAAAACATCAAGGGCTCACTACTGAAATTTAGTGTCCTATATACATTAACTAAACACAATGATATTTAGAAATACATATATATATACACATACACATTATATATACATATATACATTGTGTGTGTGTGTGTGTGTGTGTGTGTGTGTGTGTGTGTGTGTGTGTGTGTGTGTGTGTGTTAACAATTTCAATCTCAACAGCTATGTCATTGTTTTGTGCCCAGGGCTTTGAATAAGGTCCGGCAACAAGAAAGTACTCAATAAAAATTTAAAGAATGAACCCAATTTTATACTGTAATTATCTCTCTGATATTCAGAATATCTGGGCAATACTTCAGATCAAAACAAATTATACTTGATGAAATATAATTCTGAGTTCAAAATGTGAGAGAGCACACGTTTCTACAATCTACATAGAAACTTAAGTTTCAGGAAAATGTTCTTCCCTGGTGGAGTGTGAGTTTGAAGGAAATGCTATTTTATTTGACCTTTGATTATTTAAATTTTTCTTTTTAATTCTGTGGCATGCATGCTCTTTTTTTGTGTGACTTCAGTTCCTTAGGGAAAGAGAGGGTGAATAAATTAGGAGCTAAACTGGATCTCACGTTAAATGGACCTCAGGCCTGTGAAGCTTCATGGCTGCATCTTCACCCTTTTGCCTTGATGGCAGCAATTTTCTCGGAGCTCATCCCTGGAGACGCTAGGCTCAGGAGCCACCCAGTCTAGACAGCTGCTGTGATACAAGCAGTGTAGCTCACATTCCCATTTTCCTCTTGCCACAACCATCAGTCTTGCTTTAGAGAGTGAATAATATCCAAACACATACTGGCTGGCCTCTCTGCTCTTTTTTTCCTTAGGCCGGTCCCTCAGCACTCTGCCAGCCAGCACACAGTTAAAAAGCTGAGATGGTGCCTGTGATAACGGCCTGTGTACCTTCAACGGAGTAAGCAAGAATTGCTAGAATTTCAAGAATGAATTCAGCGTGGTCAGGAGAAATCTAAGGCAACAGGACCCTTCAGTTCCCTTAACAGATGCTCCAGAGACGGATCCTGAACCTACCTCTTCTGACAGTATCTATTTCTCTTCCTGCCTTTATCTCTTCTTTCTCTTTCCAGCTCTTCCTTTAAAACGCTTTGAGACTGGGCATGTAATACACACCTATAGATCTGCAATCCCAGTACTTGGGAACTTGGAGGTAACAGAATCAGGAGTTCAATTAAAACCTCACCTATTAACGGGATCCAAGTTGACCAGAGCCATATGAGACTCTCAAAAAAAAAAAAAAAATCATCATTAAAACGTTGTTGTTCTTTGATTACATTTATTTTATATTTGATGTTCCTGCAAAACACACACACACATACACACACACACACACACACACACAAATCAATCAAGGATCCCTGTGTATTTTTCACAGTAAGAACAAGCAACATAAAGCAATTAAAATGATCCCTTTTAGATAACAAGATCTGAAGGCAGTTAGATACTGAACACCTTCCTGGACAGGGACAACCCTTTGCACTGAGATACCAAACTCAGTGGTAACGATAGAGTAGCGACACCGTTCAACACTGCAGACATGACCCTGTGATCGCTGGTTTCCTATCCGGGGAAAACGACTGGGAATGCTTGTTCATTTAAAGCTAATCAGAGAATCCATGAGAACCCAGTGAGCGCAAGGGGTCTGAGAGAGAGAGAGATGGCCTCCTAACAAAAGGTTGGCTCGAGGTGCTCACATCTATAACAAACCCAGCGAACTGAATACAGACACCAGTCTTCCTGCTTCTCAGATGATCAAATGGCATTATAAGAGACAACTGACAACAAACATCATTTGGGAAATAAAGGAAAGCAGGCCACGTGTCCCAAGCAATCAATTTCTTAAGCATGTAAATGGATGCTTAGCTAAGGCTCCCAGCACTTCAGCAGTAAGCATCATTTAGCTCCACAAGGTCTTCGGTAACCTCAACAACAACCAGTACTTCTATCCCTTTTAGTAAGGAAAATGAGAGACAGCTCCTTTCTCCTTCCCTGTCCAAGTGGGTCACTGCCCCCCCACTCCATTCAGCTTTTTCTAAGGAAGTTGCCAAGTTCTAATGTGTCTCACTGAAGATTCTAAACACTGGAAGTTGTGATGGCCAGACAAGGTCAGAGAAAGCGCTGCCGAGCGAGGGTTGCCTGTGCTTAGGAAGACAGAGGCTGAGATCTGGGTCCCCGCTGGAAGAAGGCTTGTGTCCTGTACATCCTCATTGTTGACAGGTACCCACGCACTCCCTGCCTTCTTCTGCTCTAGTGTACCAAATTAAGAGCAGCCTCAAAAATGTCTTAAATGTATCTGCCAATATTTTAAACAAAAGCAGTCTGATCCCCCTATAAAGAGAACTATCATCTTCTGTAAATGAAATTAGCCAACAGTTCAGCCATCTTCAAAACACCAGTTCCACTGATCAACCACCAGCACCCTTTCCAACGTTCCTCTAAGGCACAGTCCAGAGAGTTCCAGACGGACAAGACCCAGGGTAAAGCTAAAGACACTGGGAAGAGCGGGCCAGCACAGGTACAGAAGCCTGGCTGCATTTTCTAGATTGTCACAATACCACACACTTCTTGGTTTTCTTTGTTTTCCATGACTTAGGCAAGCAGAACAATTGAAAACACCGAACAAAACAGATTAAATCTGACCCTTGGGCAAAATCTCAAGCATGGGCATTTACCCAGATTATTCTACTTCATGAAGAGCAAGGGAAGACCTGCTTTAAGAAAGCTAGTAGCTTGGCTCTCAGGGTTCCCTGGTAAAGCTGGTTTCAAGAGGAATGGATGATGTTAAGATAATGGATAGGCTGATACCTCAACTGAGTCCTGCTTTTGATTTTGCCCTGCATGCTTTAACTTTTGCTTACAGAACCCCTCAGGGTTCAGCTCTACGTGATTTTGCAGCAAAACATGTCTACCTTCTACCCCTTCAAATAGGCAGCCATCAAAACTCCAAAATACAAACATGTCCCCTACTTGTGCTTCACTGCGTTACTGGGGTGATTCAAAAGTCTTCAAAGAGGTAGAGTGCCTGGCCCCTGAAGGTGTGTGCGCAGAGGAGCAACTCAGTTCCGTCTACACCTTGTGCCTGCAAATGTTGACTGCTGGCTGCCTGCCTCTCCAAGGCCGCTTCCCTCCCTTCTCTCACAGCAAGAGAACCTTAGCGCAAACCTGGGTGAATCAAGAATGATAACCTCAGCCTCCCTTGTCACGTATAGTTAGATGTCCAAGTCCCGCCCTGATTTAAGAAAAATACGTGTTGTAGACGGTTCATCAGAAGAGAGGGACTACCTTCTCACCGCCTACCAGGTAGATCTTACGGTCAGAATTCCAGTAGCCATTTTATACTTTAAAATAACCAACATTGAAGACAGAAGCCAAATGCTGAGGTCAGGAGGTGAGAACATGAGCCAGAAAGGGAGCTGATGCTCAGGCAGCCACCTACTGAACAGCCTCTGCCTACCACAGATGTGTTTCACATGCGAGAGGATAAACACGCATCACTTAGCTTGTATTAAGGATGAGCTATTTGACGTGTGAAAATGTAACAAAATGGTCACTGATATGTCTATCGTGCATTCCTAGGACCCTGCTTCCTCTGAGACAAGACACTTAGCTGTCCTCCCCTAGAGAAACTCCTTCCCCCAGTCAAAGAGTCTACAGCCCATGAAAAACATCAGAAAATTCTAGTCTGACATCCTTCCCACAAGGCCAAAAGTCTGAGATCCATTCTGCCTCTGGATACACTGACAATCCCATGCCTCTTGTGGCTCTGATTTCTACCATGCAACTCAAAGTGTCTCAATGAAGGAGTACAAGGTATATGCAGTTGACCATTCCAGATCACAGATTGGACTAACATCGCCCACTTAACACCTGTGTCCAAAATAAATGCAACCTGTGATGGAGATGCCAGGTTAGTGCAACCTTCAATACAACTGACCTTTTTTACTTAACTATTACAATCAATAACCAAGTATAAGGACTATTCCACTATATCAGAACGTGTTAGCTTTGTGCTCACAAGCATGTTAGGACCTTAAATATGAAATACTATTGCTAGCAGCAGTAACAATAGATACCACCCTTTGATCAATAAATACCATAAGCCTCACGCTGCAGCATGCAACTGGCATTTTGCTGAGATAGTATTTGCAATTCACGTTAAACATCACTATCCCCATTTACAGATGCAGGAACTGAGGCTTCTGAAAAAAAAAAAATGACTTAGCTAAGACCAGAAGAAACTACAGCTATAATTGTAGCAGAACCCAGACTTGTTTTATGCTTATTTTTTAAAATCTACACAATCCTGTCTTTCAAAATATGAGTCTTGAACCAGCAAGATGGCTCTACAGGTAAGGGTTTTTTCTACCAAAGTTGATGAACTGAGTTCTATCGCCAGAGCTCACGTAATAGAAGGGCAGAAACCTATTCCTAAGAGTTGCTCCCTTACCTTCACAGACATGCTGTGCTGCGCTGTGCTGCGCTGTGCTGCGCTGTGCTGTGTTGTGCTGTGCTGTGCATGTGTGTGTGCGCACATGCACGTGTCTGTGTGCATGCATGCATGCATGTATACACATACACACACACATACACACACACACACTAAAGACTTCAAAAATCATCCTAATTCCATCTCAATTTTATATTAACATAAGCATTTCTTAAAATCAAAACAAGCAATAAAAAACCTGACAGAACTGGTCAGGGAGTGATAAGCAAGCCTAGAATCTAAGGAGACAAATCTCTGGCGTGTTCTTTAATTCTGCCCTTTTTGAACAGTTTCATTTCGGGGTGACCAGTGTGCCTCCACAGTAAGGGTCATGATGCACCCTCTTAATTTATAAACGTCCAAACTACAAAGAAACACCCAACAATGTGTTCTCAGTGACTCCGGCTCTGTGTGCTGCTTCTTTTGAATCAGGTCTGGGTATCTTCACCTCTTTGTTGAGCTTCCTCTTGAATAAAAGGAAAGGACATTGAAAGAAATCCAGCCCTGAAGCATTCATTGCATATACCTGAAACTCAGCAAGGATTCAAACAATATGTGAGTTTGAAATCCATGGAGGACATCAGTTTTTATATTTACAAGAAAAGGATGTGCACACGTGTGCATATCTGTGGAGGTTTTATAAAGAAAAAAACTACAATTTATTTATCTTATAAATAAAAATATTTAATGTAAGGATATATATTAAAACTAGTAATTACAGGGAAATTTTATCCTTATAATTAAATTTCTCGAGGCACTAAGAGGTAAAGACTGAAAGGATTTCTAGGAGAAGCAAGTCAAAGGGAAGATTTGAGCTCCCTCTTTCTTCTTGTTGAAGAAATTCACCAGCACTCTTTTCAGATACCAGATGACCAGCTCACAGTCGGCTGCGCATCCCTGCACAGACAGCCCCTGTCCAGCAGCCTCTAGCAGGGAGTGGCTCCTCTGACTCACCAGTGATTTAAATGGTAGACATAAAGGTCTCTTAAATGTAGGCTGGGGAAATGGCACAGGAGGGGAGAGCACTTGCCCGCCCAGAACAACCACCCAAGTGTGAACCCTCAGCACCCAAGGAAAAGCTGAGCAGAGGTGGCAGCCAGCCTTCCATCACAGAGCTTGGGAGGCCGACAGAGGAGATCCCACAGGTAAGGCATCTAGCTGGTCTAGCCAAACCAGTGAGTTCTGGATCCTCTTGAGAGACTAGCTCAATATAAAGGGCAGACACTAAAGGAGATAAAACCTTTGGCCTACACATAACACACACACACATAAAAACAACACACACACACTCACACGTTTATGCAAGTACACACCACATACACAAATAAATAAAAGTAAAAATACTCACAAAGCCATTTCAAACTGTTCCAGCCACTTTTTCTTTAAATCTTTTGTTTTGCAATAAAATTCTAACCCATTTTGTCCTTGGGTATGGATGAGGTAGAAGCCATAAGACCACTGTTAAAAATGAATATTCTTCAAGTTAATGATTATCACTTGTTAAAAACCTATCCCCAGATTCACTGGAGCCCCGTCATAGCCATGCATACCAAACCTTATAGCTAACAGCATTAACACTGACGACGGTAACCAACCTCATACTGAGAAGAAAATCAGTTACCAACTTCATATTGATGAGAAAATCATTCTTACCATATTGATCTGAGGAACTGGAAATGGTCAGATCAACCAATCATTGGGTCTGTCAGGACCCAGTCATAGCTCACAGGAACCTGTACCAAAATCAATCTCTGAAAATTCAATGTCTGATTCAGTCAGCAGCATCTCACTCTAATGGACATATGTACATCTGGCTCCAGATTTTGCAGATTCTCTACTCAAATATTCAACAACTGCACATGAAAACAATATGAATTGCATCTGTACCAAACATGTACAGACTTGTTTCCCTTGTCACTTTTGCTAAATGATACGGGATAACAGCTGCTTACAGGAACTCAGGAACTCAAGTATTGTCTTAGGTATTACAAAGAGCCTAGAGATGCTTTAAATTATGTAGAAAGACATGCACGGGTTATAGGCAAACACTAAGCCATTTTATATAAGCGCCCCAAGTATCTGCAGATTCAGGTGTCTGCGATGGAGGGAGGGGTCTAGACACCAAGGGATGTCTGTATTTGAATATTCAAAGCTCTGCATAAATTACTGCCCATTGCCACCTCCCCAGTAGTCACCTTTTTATTCTCTTTATCAGTGGTAGGGTTGTTGGCTATCTTGTACTGCTGGAGATCTATTATTTCCTTCATCTCGTAGTTATCGCCTTTCCTTTTACAGACAATCACTGCCAAGTCGAATAAGAAGATATGCCTGCAAAAGAGAGAGTGTGGGTGACTGACAGCAAACGGTTTGCAAGTGCACATAGTTTTTTTCTTAGCAAGATGCTACTGCACCAGGCAAGCGTTCTTCTGCATTAAGGGCCACAGGCAGGGACGCACAGTAGAAGCTGTAAGGAATACAGGTTCACAGGAGCATTGCTGTCCTTCACCACGCGCAAGGAGAGAGTCTGCCATTCCACCCCAGTTCCCCTCATTTGAACTTAAAGAAAGGGAGGGAGCATTAGAAAAGCAATCCACACACTTTAGAGTCATTGAAAATACTAAGATAGGCCATAAAGCTGCTCTTGAATAATTGCTCTCTTTTTATTTAAATGCTAAAATCTCAGAAAAATATTCACGATCGGGACAGTAGATCTTCTACAACCATAATAGCAATCAATCAAAAGCCTTTAGAACTGTTCATTCCTCAAACAAGACATAAAGTAAATTCCCTGAGTCCCCACCCAGGTCGGAATTACTCTCATCCTGGGTGAGCAAACCCACGCTGGAGGGGCGGGGGGTTGTATGCAAATTGCCAGAGGTTGCACTGATGATCCCTTACAGAGTAGGATCACACCCAGGCTAACTTTAGAACCTGTGCCTTCACTCCTTGTGTTCGGTGTCACAATTTAATGGGTCACCTTAAGTGTAGCTTGGGTGTAAGAGAAACTGCAAGCCAGGAAAGTTATGGTTAACTTTCTGTGTTAAATTTTTTTTTCTTATTAAAAGCAATGTTAATTGGGGAAGGAAACGAATCTTCTAACCTTATCCAACTGCAATAAATGTGTGCTTTTTAAAACTCTCAGTGATTAACACACTTATTCTTAACCAATGATTGTGACAATGACACATTCCCGGTGTTCAAACACTTTCCTCATCTTCCAAGTCAAATGTGTGGCTCCTGAGAACTACCTGAGGAGCCCGGGTATCAAGGTGGAAACAAGGGCCAATGCTGCCCCCTGCTGGTAGACTTTTTCTTCTACAAAGAGTCCGGGAAACCCCAACAAAAGCATCTATGGACAAAATCACCTGTCATGACAGAGAATGAAAGGCCAAGGGTACTAAGGATATTCAAGGACTCTGCCTAAAGGTCTACATAAATAAAAATACCCTGCCAAACAGATCCCATTCGGCATTCCTTCCTGGGATGCTTTTTATTATTTTCAGTTAATTTCCGAATGAGTCTTTTAAAACAGGCAATCGTGGTTTTATGGCAATCGCCTGGTGGCGTTTCACGATTGAAATGCATCTTATTTTCGAACATTTTCATTTAGCACCTAAAACCTTAGGTAAATCAACGGAGTGCAGGTTAAGAAAGAGAAATGATACATGGGACATATGTTAGGAAAGGTAAGGGACCGGTGACTGGCCGGCCCCCTGGCCTGCACTGCGCCACCCGTCCTAGAATAGCTGACTGTCACCATCATTCCTGGGACAGCAGCTACCACCGTAACAGTGCGCCTGCCACTCACCTTTCTTGTTTCGTATGCTTGTCCAGGGTGGTTATTCGGATTTCACCGTCTCCCTGTGGTCGTCCAAAGAGCAAAACTGGCTGGTTCTAGAACATAGATACACCTTTAAATAAATCTTAAGTGTGTGTCTAACCCTTTCACAATCACATAAAAACAGAAGTAAACACCAGGAAAGATGTTTTCCAGGACAAACGGCCCTATCGTGTTACAATTGATATCATTTCTTTAAATTATTTTGAACACATTTTACTCTCAATGCACAGGACTTGGGATACGAGGTAAGATTTGAAAGTCAACAGTCCTTTGTAATTACAGCAGGCATATTCGGACATGACATCTACACATAACCTTAAAAGGGAAGTGACCAGAGTTGGATCTGACCTGAAAGCCTCGCTCTCCTGAGGACTATCTTTCGTGTACCACAGGGTACCATTCAAGTCTCCCAAGGAAGACGGCAACCAATAACCCCTGCCAACTATGATGCCTATGAACCATGTTAATAACCAACATGCCACAATAGCCATAGGGATACAGGAGGTACTGGCTCACATAGCTTGTAAGTAACTAAGAGCTCTCTAAGAGGACCTAACGCCTGCTCAACAAGAGAAAACTCATGCCTGAAACTGAGAACTTACCCAGGTACCCAGGGCTAGTGAGGTCATGGAGGTTGAAGGAGAACCAGCTACCTTACTACACCAGCGTAATCCCTAATGACCTCCTAAGTAGATGTCCTTACACTCACAGATCAGTGTACACCTCACTCCTCTCCGGCAAAAGTTCTCTTTGCAGCAGAGACATTACAGAGAGGCACGACCAATCAAAACATAGAACTGTGGAGTGCAGTCCCAGCTCATCTGACTATAGCACACTCCTGTCCCTTGGGCTCAGGAGCCATGGCAGAAGAGACAGGAAGAGTATAAAAGTCAGAAGAATGGCGAGTTTGCTGTGAGACTGTGTCTCCTAAAATATCGGAGAGGCTACACCCGTGACGTTTCAGCAGCATGTCTTTGTAAACACGAGCTGAACAAAGGCAAACAGACCTGCCGATGTGAAAGGGGAGTGCTCACAAGGTCCCAAGACTAAACAACAACAACAAGCAAAACACAATTATGGGCAACTAAGAAATGCTGAGACTGGGAGAAATAGTCCTTTTTAGGTTAAAAGCACAGAAATTGGTTATCCACTACCAAACAGTCAGCCCAGAAAATATATACATATAAGTAACATATTATACAGACCGAGCAAGATATATTCATACAATAATTAAAGAAGAAAAGGAGGGCAAGAATTTGAAAGAGTATAGGATGGGGTTACTGGGAAGTGTTTGACAGGAGTAAAGGAAAGGGAGAAATGATGAATGTAATTACACTTTAATCTCAAAAAATAAAAATATTATTTAAAAGGGGAAATGATACTAATCACTGAAATGATACTAATCACAAGACGATTACAGTAAGTGATATTTGTCATGCATGCAGGGTGGAATGAGGCAGCCTCTATGTTCGTAGAACACACCATACACAGGACACAAATGTTCACAGCAGTATGGAACTGCAGACACACAACTGTCCCAAAAGCAGAGTCTACAAAGAGGGAATCCTGAAGCTCCCTCCTTGAGCCAAGAGCTCCGGGATGGAATTTTCTGATGTAACAATTCAATGATACATTTCCACAAAGGCAGGAACACAAAATAGTTTAACCCATTAATGAACACTTACAGTATTTCTTAAGGAAAAGAGAATTGGCTGAAGATTACCAATGATACCTACGGATTTCATTCTAATAAAAGAGGCAGATGTGATTTCTAGGGGCATGCTCGCATATTAGCCACACCTGTCTTCAAAAGGTGCCAAGAACATTGGATTCAGAGAAATAAAGTATCCAAAGAGTGCAAGGGAAACTATGTATCTACAATAAGAATAATAAAGTTAGACCTTAGCTTTATACTGTATCTAAAAATAAGTACCTAGAGCAAAGATCTATACATAAGAGCTGACACTATTAAGGTTTTACAAGAAAATAGAGAAAAAGCTTTTTACAGAATTAAATTTAGCAATGAGATCGTGGATGTGACATTAAAAGTGTAGGCAAGGAATTGAAGGTGGGCAACCTGGAACTTATGGTGCCACCAACGCTGTCTGCAGAAGAAAGTCTCTATCATACCTGATGATGGGATGATGGGAATATACGTATAAACTCCTACAAACCCACACATGTGAGAGTGCATGTGTACACACATACATACACACACACACACACACACACACACACACACACACACACACACCAGGACTCAAATTAGCCAAGGTATTCAAATGAACATTTCTCCAAACCAAATATGTCCAGTGAACATATGAAACAAAGTTTAACACCATTAGCCAGTAGGAAAATTTTATCAAAACTGAATATATTTTGCAAAAGAAAATACTTTTAAAAAGAGACCTGAAATTTTGCATTTGACAAATTCATGAAGAAACTGGAATCCATTTATATCACTAGTAAGAGTGCAAACTGGGCAGCTGCTGTCAGGAGTGGAATGGAAATAACTCAAAATTTAATCACAGTATTACCACACAGTTCAGAAATCCTACTATACAACCAAAGGAAATGAAAATGGGCACTCAAAGAGACATTGGCACAGCCCCGCACACTGCAGCATTATGGATGATACTTGAAATAGGAAACAAGCTAATGTTCTCTGGATAAAAAGATATGATGTGGAGTAGCACAAACAATGAATGGCACATCACATAGCCTTAAGTAGACAAAACTCACACTCTGCAACATGGATGAATGCTTATAAAATAGACCAGTCACAAGGGCACCAATAACATGTGGTTCTGTAAATCAGAGGCATCAAATGGGCTGAATTCACAGACAGAAAGAATGGTGCCAGGGACTGTGGAGAGAACAGAGTGAGGGGTCGGTGCTCAGTGAACACATTTTCATGGGATGAAGAGTTCAGGAGTTGTATAGAGGCAATTGGTATACAGGACTGTAAATATACTGAATTTCATATGCACTCATACGTGTTATGGTGGTCAATTTAATGTGACTCATATTATTACACTGCAGATGCTTCCACAGGAAATATACAGTGGAATTCTAAAATGGGAAGAATGACAGGAGGTTAGGTGAAGGGGTTCTCTTTAGATTGGACCTTGAAAGAATGTGATAGACCATACTGGAGACAAATACTCTGGGCCCTAAGTAGGCAATGTTCAAAGGTAGACTCACAAGAAAGAATAGAAATCTGGAGACTGAGAGCAAACGCGGCATAATGCCAGTGATATAGCACATGTGGGTGGTCAGTCACCGAGCTCTGAAAATCAGTTACGTTCAGATCACTGAGGACTTTTAAACGGCTCACCTCTGAAGACAACAGGAAAATCTTGGTAAGTTAAGAAGGAAGATGACTTGAGAAACTGCTGTTTAAAGAATAACTATATAAAGTGTGTGTGTGTGTGTGTGTGTGTGTGTGTGTGTGTGTGTGTGTGTGT
>NC_034593.1:99064043-99099263 GCF_900095145.1 Mus pahari | reverse complement strand
GTCTGTGTGTGTGTGTATATGAGTCTGTGTGTGTGTGTGTGTGTGTATGTGTGGTTACAGGGATTGTCAAGGACCCAGGTGATGACACCATGCAACAGGGAGGTGGCTGCACATAGAAAAAGAAAGGAACGCACAGGGGCATTCAGAGCACAGCAGTGAAATCACATTGCCAAAAATACCTCAAAGCCATTCTCCCTACGCACTTCCTGCCGGCGAATCCAGCCCTCCATTCTCTCTGGAAACCATTTCTATAGCTGCCTGGCTGCCTCTCTAAAGGGACTTCTTGAAATATAAACAAGACTGGGACACTCACAGATAGAGACTGCCCTAGATCTCCACTGCAGTCACAATAAAGCTCTAACCGACCCTTGGCCTACAAGGATATGCGATGCAGTTCTTCATCCCCTGTGGCCTCAGAGCCCATCACCTTCTGTTCTCACCACTTCTAGCAACCCTTGCTTCGCCGCTTCCTACCCATCTCTGGACTTTTTGCTTGTTAAGGCATCGCCTGGATCACTAATACCATAGATCTTCTGGCTTTTCATTCTTTGGACTCCGTTAAGATGACAAGTGACTTGGAAGGACTTTCTCTAGCCATGCTACCAAAACTGGAAATGTATTGTTCTCTGGGACCCTTGGGAGAGGAGGCAGTAAGAGACTGAGTGAGAGAGGCAAACAGCAGAGGTACCTGGACAATGGCAAAGTCACAGAAGACATCACATGAGTGTGAAGGACAGACACAATTGGGAGGGGAGAAGACAACATTTAACAGCCAAGAGTTGAAGGTAAACTGTCTATTCTTCAACAACAGCTCTTGCATGTCCTGAAATTTGGGGATGAGGGGAAGCTGGATCGGAGGATAATTACATACCAAATTCTCTATAGATAGCTGAAACTGCTTAATTTCACGAAGGGTCTCATTATCTCTTTTTACTTCATTCACATATTGTGCCAAGTCCTAGAGAATGGAGAGAAGGGTGCAGAAAGAAGGCACAGGAAGATTAGAGATGCAAGCTGCTTTGAAAGAAAAACACATCAATAATTTCATCAGCGTTGAAAGTCACCACCATAATGTCTCAATGACAATAAAATCAACACTCAGTCAATCAAAGCTGCGTCTCAAAGCCAATTGTCAAGTGTGGGGTATGCAGCTGGGAAGTCTGAAGAGTTGTCGCATACCACGCCCCTGAGGAGGAGAAGGATTCTGCTGCCTTAAAAGAAAAAAAAAAAAAAAACATAAAACATAAAACAAAACAAAAAGAATTCCAAGGAATCTCTGCAAAGCGCCAAGGAAAGTAGGGCAGGAGAATCTAACTTCCAGGAGCATTAATGGCTGCCCTTGACAGAGGTGTATCTTTCCCCAGGTGACATGAAGGGCAGGGCTGAAGGATTAGCAGCAAGGAAAACAGAACACAAAGTTACAGGTAGCCCTAGCAAGCCTGTCCTTTTGAAACCAGTTAATGTCTTGTTAGCTCCAAAGAGCGCTCAGTCAAGAAGGCTAGTTCAATTTCAGAGTGAATAAAGGAGAATAAGCAAAGCAGAGGGGAAGAGTAGGGTGGCAGAAGCAAGTCAACGAGACCTTCAGCCCTGCTCCTCCACGTGCCTTCACCTACTGAAAAATGACTTTTAAAAAAAAAAAAAAAAAAAAAAAAGCAAAGCAAAAGCATTAGCTAATCCTCCCATACTGTAACTGGCTATTTTTATTTTGTGTGATCCACATTTTCCTATTTTCTAAGCTTTTTCTATCTTTTTTTTTCTTTAGCCTCTTTAACGCATCTGCAACAGGAACACAACTCTGCAAATAGCAATTCTTAACTGTGTTCTCAGGGGAAGCTTGGATTTTCATAGGACCCATCTATACATGACTGCTTTAAGGACACAAAATGTGTTGCTTTTCTAGCCACAATAAACAACCAACTAATGGTCTTGACGTTCGAACTATGATCATCTGACCAGCAGAGCCAATGCTAAGACTGGTCTAGAGCAGGTAGCTAACTATAATGCCCTGTCATTTCCTTTCAGAAACAAATACTTGATTCTGTTTCAGTTACAGCTCAGAGACAAGTTGACAAAGCATAATGTAGAACTTGTGCATTCCCCAATAAGACCACATCTGCTTGCTTCTTTCTTTCTTTGTTTCTTTTTCTTTCTTTCTTTCTTTCTTTCTTTCTTTCTTTCTTTCTTTCTTTCTTTCTTTCTTTCTTCCTTCCTTCCTTCCTTTGTTTCTTTCTTTCTTTCTTTCTTTCTCTTCCTTCCTTCCTTCCTTCCTTCCTTCCTTCCTTCCTTCCTTCCTTCCTTCCTTCCTTCCTCCCTTCCTTCCTTCTTGTCTATCTATCTATCTATCTATCTATCTATCTATCTATCTATCTATCTATCTATCTATCTATCTATCTATCTGCTTTTTGACTTTCAGGTTTAACTGGAAACAAAAACCCAAAGTGAAATCCCCTTGTACAGAACCCACCACGGGCAACCTGACAGAGGATTTGTCTTGGGAAAATCAACCACACTGGCAATCCTCAAGTCACCTGTGACCCTCAGCTCATTCAAGTCAATAGTTATATGCAAAACAGCGAGAAGACTGTGGAACAAAGTCATTCTATGCAGTCATTCCTGGAGGCTAAGAAGTGAGCGAACTATACAAAAGTGGTTTTACCATCCCTCTTGGAATTATGGCACTTTGTCTGGCCCTAAAACCCATATAAGAATTCCATTTCAGATGCTGACGCGGGAAGAGAGGCACAGTTTGAGGCCAGTCTAGGTTATATAGAAAGTACTAGGAAGTCCCAGGCTCATCAAAGCAGACAATAACAACATAACAAATATCTTTTTCAGCAAATCAGTTTGCTTGCCTCACAATAACAAGGGTGAATGTTAACAGGTAAGGGTATCACATATACACACTAGCATGTGGATCCCATTGTTTCTGGACAGCAATACAAGACACCAGCAAGTTCCCACTGCAGCTGCCTCACCTTCATTGCATCCAGAGCCAGCTTCAGGTTCGCCTTCTCCATAGGGTCATGGGTGTGTTTGACCAGCTCCTATTTGGAAGACACAGGTTAGCAACGCTCGCCCTAAATCCAAAACTAACACTGAAGCAACAAACGAACCAAAGCTTTAAAAGACACTAATATCAGTCTCCACAGGGTGATAATTTTCATGTTGGGGGACTCCTTTTTTGTTCAGCTGAACTCTACCCTCACCATTATAAGCATGCTGTTTCCTGGATATCTTGCTGACGGCCTCAGCTCTGGATGAAGGGACACTTTCTATTCCCTCTCACAAACCGCTTCTCCAAGACTGTTTATCCCAATTCCATGTCTCCATTTCAAGAACAAGAGGATGCTTTGTGAGTTGCTGCTGTTACGATTTTGCTTATAAATCCTAATTTTCTGCGTACTCTTCCATCTCCCATAGCTTCCTATCTCTTTAGAGGATTGTTCTCGCCCGCGTGACCACCCTTTTATTATCATTTTGCATAGTCTCCAAATCACAACCACTGCCACACCAACTTTCACCTAATGAGGCCATCGCTCTGCCGTATATCTGTTCAACCCAGATATCACACCCAATACCAGACTCACGTGTCCAACTAAATGATAGTCTCACGGGTCCCCTAAATTTAATACATCCCAAACATACTCCAACCTCACCCAGGACGAGGTGGTAACTGGTGTTGCTTGATTAAATGGCACCATTCCCATTGGTGTAACAGCTAAAGCCGGAACCTGAATGGTGCCCAGGCTCTGCCCTCCCTTCTATTCCCTATGCCTCGCTGATATTATTGATCCAGCCCTGGAGAGCATGATCCTGGTGTTTATCTAACAGCAGCAGCTCCTTGCCATTTTTCGAACGCTTATTCTTAAGTGCTCAGACTTTGGACCCAGAGTCTCTCTTTCTAGTTATCTGTCCATGCTCCTGATGGTGAGCAGGCTTCTCAACTCGTAAGTCAGATCTTGTCTGTAGCCTGACTAGACTTCTGTAACGTCCCCAATGCGTCGGCTGTAACCCAGTACCTCCTGGTAGTCCTGTGCTGGATCTGGACTCTGCAAACTTCTCTCAATCGCTTTTTCTCAACTTCCACCCTACCTACTTTCTATCCACACTTAAATAATCTATAGTTCTCCAAGACATTTGTACTTAACCCATAGGACATGACGGGTTTCTTTTGTTTTTGTTTTTTGGGGGGGTTGGTGTTTTTTTAGGAAGTTTCTCCTCTTGTTCACATGGCGAACTCATGGTAACCCCTTTAAAACCCATTTCACAAATCACCCCTCTAAGAAGAGAAAATGAAGCCTTTAGTCAGGTATCCAGCAAACTTAGGTGTAGTTATTGAGGCCTTTGTGTGTCTTCTGTGTACCCACCACATTGTGTTAAATGTCAATGGTGAGCATCGTCATACAATGCCTTCCTAACACAGTTTGATGTGTATACACACACACACACACACACACACACACACATACATTCAAAATTCTTTAAAGGCCCCAGTCCTGACAGTTTCCTGTTATAAACAGGACTTGCAAAAAGAAAAAACTGCCAAATATTAAACTCCACCAAAATTTTATTTTTATTCTCACTTTGTTAAACAAACTAGTAAGTCACTTTTAAAGTTTCTAAAACTTCCTCTATAAAACACTTTAATTTTAAAATTTATTCTCTCATACATTCCATCCTGACTACAGTTTCTCCTCCCTCCTCCCAATGCCTCAGCACAACCCACACCCACACCCCAAACCCTATTCACTTCTTTTCTCCTCAGAAAGGGGCAGCCCCCACTCCATGGATATCATCTAAACAAGGCATAACAGGATACAGTAAGACTAGGCACCTCCCCTTGTATTTAGGCTGGGTGAGCCAACCCAGTAGGGGGGAAAAAGTCCCCAAGGCAAGCAAGAGTCAGAGACATCCCAATCCCCACAGTTAGGAGTCCCACAAGAAGACCGAGCTACACTACTGTAACACATATCCAGAGGGCCTAGGTCAGACCCATGCAAGCTCCCTGGCTGTCAGAAATATTTTAAATTTTCTGTCATTGTCCTCAGATGAGCCAGCATTCAGAAGAGATGTCCTTTAGAAATCATGAAAGTGCACTAGTAAGGAGAAAAATTACAAACTGTTAATTTGTCTAGACACCAGACAAGGGCTCTAAAATACTTTAAAAGTTAAAAAAAAAATCTCTAAAATTTTTATCCGCATATAGTACCAAAAATAGAGCTTCCTAATTTGTAAAAAAACATTGTAGAATTACACATAGTCTTGAATTCTAAAATACAAAACAACAGGAGGGGGAAAGCAGGGTAAGCGAAGGGTTCAAACACTACCATTGTATTTCTTAGTTTTGAGTCTGCACAAAGTCTTACAAGGACCCTAAGAGTCTAACTCTTGATCTGAACCTTCTAAATTCTTCAGTCAGTGCTTCAAGACATCAAAGAAACAAAACAAATTATTATCTTATTTTGGACCTGTTTTTAGCTCCGCAAAGCCTCGAAACCTGATTGCCTGTGTTGCCCCTTATTATTTTTTCATAAAATCCAATTTGATTAAGTTGCTTTGAGTTTAGGTCTCATGAATGTTTTAATGCATTTTTAAGAAATAATCAGGGTTTGAATTTTTCTGATTTCTCAGTAGAACCAAAATAGAAATGACGAATAATTGCATGGCTACAGTTCAAGAAATTTAATATACAAGATGTACGAAGCACAGAAGACTCAAAATTCTATTTCACGTACAGGTAGTAGATCTTTTTAAAATGACATTCCACAAGCATCAGCCGGGTTCGCAGACTAATACAATGAGACATTTCTTTGGAGCAGAACTAATGAGCCTCCTGGTATAGCTATCAAATTAAATTTATAAGACTCTCCACCCTCATTAGAGGACTAACCGTGGAAACCATAAACTTTGTGTGTTATAGTAAGAATCCCCTCACAATAGATGCCATCTTATTACATCTAGTGCAGTGAAAAAGCAATACAGTCCATGATACAATATTCTCTTAATTATTGTGGAACGGCAGACGGTCTAATGAGGGTAATCGGAGCACACTCAGGTTCATTGACTCACTAGCGATTGATTATCGCTAACTCCAAAACATGCCATCAAAGGCACGTTTTTACCAGTACCTCTTTCATTCTTTATCTTTTTCCTATCCTTTATGAAGAACACAAAATGTGTCTTTTTAGTAAACACAGAATTATTTTATTTATTTTTTTATTTACTTATTTTTGCTAAAAGGAAAATAAAACACCTAACTGTCCCGGCCATTTCACACTTAGCTCTAATAATAATATGGAGACTCTCCACGAGGCTGCCGCCGGTCAGTGTTCTGTGGGATGAAGAAATGCACGGTAGCATGTTGTTAATGTACAGACCTGAAGGAGGAGGTGATACTTCAGCACGCGCTGCATAGGAACTACCAGCAAATCGCGCAGAGTAAATTTCCCGTTATTGGCTCTTTTTGAACATTCCTAAGGCAATGGATTTCAAACCTTTGTTAGTTTACTCAAAGGAAGTCAGAAAACACTACAAAATGCAAAGCCCAAAAGTAGAATCCTTACGAGTATCTTTGTTCCTTTCCACAGCAATACTTCTATTCAAACAATAAAGTAGCTTCAGTTTTTTTTGTAAAGCATGCCTTATAGTATTTCAAACCATAAGATGAATCAAGCAGAATTATGACTGAAGATTAGCTTTATAGCACATCATCCAATCCCTCCCAAGTTCTCCTTGTGAGTTCTCCTCCCACATTCCCCCGGGCTTATGAATCAGACAGCTCAGGCCCTGACTCATTAAAGTCATTTGGGCGCCTCCAGCCTCATGCTCTGGCCACATCAATTCTCTCCAAACACTCGTTCCAGTCTCCAGGAAAAAAACCACCACAGCCTTCCCAAGGCATTCTACTGGGCTTGAGGAAGAATTCCAGCCAACATCATTTTCTTTACCTCTTCTTCCTTCCCTCCCTTCTTGCCTTGTTTGGTCTGTGTATAAGTCTGCCTTGTGGCCACTTAATTATCATTGAAAAGAATATCTGCCCCAATATAACCTTCTGAACTAAAGACATGTCCCTTAAACCTCTTAAAAAAAAAACAGACAACCTCCTATGTGCTTATAAATACTCATTCTAACTAAATCAAATGGAATATTTGGCTGAATATGCTAAAATATAAACCTGCTACCACAATTAATATTTTAAACCTTCATATTTTATATACTTTATCCTCTTTTTTTATTGTTTTGTTTTGTTTTTGAGACAGGGTTTCTCTGTGTAGCCCTGGCTGTCCTGGAACTCACTCTGTAGACCAGGCTGGCCTCAAACTCAGAAATCCGCCTGCCTCTGCCTCTGCCTCCCGAGCTTTATCCTCTTTTTAAAAGGTAATGTAAGCTGGGGATGGTGGTGCATGTCTATAATTCTAGAACCCAAGAGCCTACCACAGGAGGATTGACATAAGTTAGAGGCTACCCAGTAAACTTTGTCACAAATAAACAAACAAACAAAAATTCACTTTAAAATAATATTGACTTCTTCACTTTTGATTGTAGCTGTGACCTTGGAGTAAATAATTTGAATGTGAAGTATTAAAATGTGAATCCTTGACTGTATGACTTAGGCAAGTCACTGCTAGCGAGGTATACCTATAAAGGATTTTTTTTTATTAAGTAATTTGAGATGAGAAGACTCATCTTTAGCCTTGATCTTTTGAGGTGGTAAGGCCCACCTCTAATTTAGGCTACCCCTCATGGTCAAAACCTATAGAAAGCCTTTCCTCTTTGCTTAATTGCCCTGTCTTACTGACTACTCCATTCCTTCACTGGAATTAGAGCCTACTTTGGGATTTGAGCATATAGTGAAGACCAACTGAGACATCTATCTCCACAGATAAAACAACTACTGGATTCTTGGACTTTCCATTGGTAGACAGCTACTATTCGACTAGCTGGACAACCTTCTGTACGCCACTTTAATAATCTCCTTCCTATACAGGTTTCTAGGTAGGTTCTAGAGAACCCTGACTAATAAAGGTTTAAGTACCAGGAGCGTGGTATAGATTCATTCTATCAATTCTGTTCCTCTAGAGAACCCTGACTGAAACATATAAACAGTGTTAATCCAAAAGATGCCAAAATGTCAAAGAACATTGCTAGAGAAAAACCTCAGGAGTTCAATATTCTTAAGCAACTGCATGTGTCAGACCAAAGGCTTCTTCGGTAAATAATGTTCCTTAAGATAATATTTGGGCCATGAATTTGTTCCTTTGTTCACTCTTAGCATTTCTAACACATTCAAAGGCATTACCAGATTAATAATACTAATGACCATGATGATATCATGAGTATGTTTGACTACAGATCTAGAGAAAAATGAGCTAGAAACAAACATGCTAATGAGTTATGTGTGCCTTAATTACCAAAGTTCATTGGGAAGCTAACTGATTCAATAGAGTTCCTACATGTACCCGGATGAACATGTGCGTGTGGATGCCAGAAGACAATTGCAAGTGTTATTTGCTGGAACATTCATCTTGTTTTTCGGGTCTCTTACTGGCCTGTTACTGAGCCAGTAGACTACACCAGCTGGCCAGCAAATCTCAGTGATGGGTGAGATCTTTCCACCTTCACTTCCCAGAAGTACAATGATAACCACGTACCATCGCATCCAGCTTTTTTATGTCAGTTCGGGAGATTGACCTGAGGTCCTCGGGCTTGCATAGAAAGCTCTGGAGTGACTGTGCTATCTCCCTAGTCTTTAAGTTCAACTGATTTCCTGTGGCCACAGATTATAGGGCATTCCAGACCATGAGTTTCAACTAGGAGATTAAATTATTACTACAATGACTGGGTCTTTTCTCTCCACTGCATTTTAACCTCCTTGGGATCACAGAATTCTTGAACTCTGCAGTCCACTGGAATGTAGGCCATCCCGGCTTAAAGTTATTGTGGGGAAAATCAGTTTGTTGAAGTTCCAATTTCAGAGGAAAAAAAAAAAAAAAACGTTATCATCAGCAGCTATATTGCAGCTGGAGACTCTGTAAATTTTTATCATTGAAAGTAAATACGGGACATAAAAAATCCTTCTGAAATAATCCACCACACTCTTGGCCCAAACTCAATCCTAATCAAGAGGACTCTTACTGAGTTTAAGCTCAGACTCACCAGAAAAGATAGTCTCTTACCCAATGCCCTACGTTAGCTTGATTCCAAAGCAGAAAAGACTACATACATAGACTCACACATAAGAAAAATAACAACCAGAAAAAGAAAAGCAAAAATAAGCACCAAAGAAAGAAAATGGAAAGAACAGGCTTCGAGAGTAAGACAGCTTTCCTAACATCCTGCAGGGTGCCCGTGTTACACTTTCTCATTAAATTCTCCCAAGTCAGGCCCTGTTCAGAAGTGGGACATCTGAATGAGCGAGCGAGAGGCAGCATGCTGAGTTGCAGCCTCTCACTTGCAGTCTTTTCAACTCAGCCTGAAGTCTCTCCTCTCCCCAGTCTGGCAGAAAATGGGCAGACTGTACAGTCCTGGTATGGATGTCCTCTGCAGAGCTTGGACATTGATTCTGAGCGAAGAGCTGCCATTCAACAGAGCTGAGAATCATAGAGGACTGACAGACAACCTGCTGGCTCCTCTCTCAAGCCACAGTTTTACACCTTCATTTAAGGAGGGGATAAAAAGCTGCTTTAACTACTGTTCTGCTCTGAACTAATGACATGAGCTGTAAAGTTTTATTTTATCATCACATCTAATTTGAGTCAAGGTAGCCTAGACCTCTACACTTACGAGGAGCGTTAACCCTTGCTGCTAATGATACTTTAAGGACATCATTTAGTGGTGACTAAACTGTCTCTAGATATAAGGTCACCATCATCAAGGGACACTATAAAATACTCGGTGCCCTGCTATTGTGCAAGCCTCCTAAGCAATAATGTGTCTCTGTGGGAGATAGAGGTGGTGAAATCATGCCTGCTGTACCAAAACAAGGGAGAGCTACGACTTGAAGGCTTTCTCCTCGTTTCCATTGTCTGACTTCAAGGATGAACTGAGCAAAGAAAAGGATAAAGGAGTTACTGAACAGGCAACAAAATAAAAATATCCCTAAGATACTAATTCATTTATATACCCAGCATTTTTCAGTTCTTTAAATATCTAAATGCTTATGGATTATAATTAATATACATAAATTATGACTTTGGGGGTGAGAAGGGTTGAGACAGGGTCTTGAGATACACATATCCATCTATAGATAGATAGATGGTGGGGTATCTGGGTGTATCTGTGTCTGTGTGTGGACCAGGCTGACCTCAAACTTGCAATCCTCCTGCCCAGGCCCTGTAAGTGCTGGGATTGTAGAGGTGTATCGCCATTCTCACCTCCCAAACCACAATTTATCATAAACCTCCGGGTGTACTATATCTTTCCATACCTTCCAGTGACAGGACTGGTCCAACCTAATCAGAGGGCCTCCTTATACTCACACAGCACATTGGACTGGTTTTACATTTGTATCTGTCTATCTACTCTTCTTTCTTATGCACAATACCTATACATTGTATACATGTGCAAATGTCTTATGCTGTGCAAACACTTGAAATACATACATACATACATACATACAGACAGACAGACAGACAGACAGACAGAGACAGACAGAGACAGACAGAGACAGAGAGAACCCTATCTATTCTGAACCTCTCACTACCTAGGTGACCCGAGATAACTTACCCATGGTATCCCTGCATCCAGTCTTTTCAACTACAGAATGAAAGAGTTACTAGAATATAAAGCACAGTAAAGAGGGCCTAAGGAGATGATGTGATAAACCCACCCCACAAAGCTAGGTCTGCCCCACTGCCATTACCACCATAGCTTTCACTAAGTTGGCTAGCTTTTGAGATATTTTTTTTAAAAAAAACTGGAATGAGTCATATTTGGCACACATGAGGAAATGTGTTGTTGCATTCTTGAGGTAATCTTTAAGCATTAAACAAATAATAAAAATGAACAGGCACCTCTAATTTCAGTTTGACATCTTCTTTTGTCTTAGAGATGTAGTCTAGGTTGGAGATGGCTGACTCCACGCCACTGCAGTACTGTCCATAAATAACCAATCTGAAAGGAAGACGAGAAACATGTAAGCTTGAAAGAAATGAGCAGAGGGAGAAAGAGGAAATGCCCAGGTCTTTAAAGCCACAGTCAGGGGCTACTAAAACACTAGTAGGGTTTTTAAGATTAATTTAATGGATGTGTGTGTTTGTGTTGTATGTGTGCGTGTGTGTGTGTGTGTGTGTGTGTGTGTGTGTGTGTGTGTGTGTGTGTGTGTGTGTGTGTATACACATCTACATAGGTGCTAGGGTCCCAGGAACTGAACTTGCTGGCTGCTGTAATGGGCTTTGCTGAGAAATGAACCTGGGTCCTCTGCAAAGGCATCAAATGTTCTCCATGCCTGAGCATTCTCACCAGGCCCAAGACTCTTCCTAACACACACTACATGAAGAGTGAGGGCCACTCACATTGACAGCAACTAAAAGACCATTTTGGTTGCAAATAGGCATAAGATTGATCCCATGCATATTTCATCCAAGACATATTTTACAATAGGGATTAATGACTGTTAATGTTATTTGAATATATATATATATATATATATATATATATATATATATATATATATATATCAATTTTTTAAATTAAAAAATTCTTTAAGCTTTTATTAGAGATAAACTTTTTACTGTTTACTAATCCTCAAGACAGTTATATTTTCTACTACAATTTTATTACAATCACCAGAACGCCACTCATTAATAAACCTTCTACTCCTTTCTGCATTTAATTAAGGAACATACATCATCTGAGAGGTGGAAAGAGAGGCTCGAGCACTTTGGATGGAAGATAACTCCCACTGCACAGAATCTGAGCCCACTCACCAAGGACATCTCTACATTACAGATATTTTGCAAAGAGACTATTAGCTTTGCTGTTCCTTTTATCTCTCCACTGGCTAAAAGTTCTAATAAACTGTTAATATTTATCTAAGAGTTGACACAAAGCAATTCATTAGCCACTTCTTAGCGCTAGGAATTATGTTGCTTGATTTAAAATGAGAGAGAAATATATCTTAGGCTAAAAAAATAAATAAGGGGGAATAAATAAATAAATTCCATGTTAGAGGAAAGATAGATTGGTCTCTCTGTCCATCAGTCTGTCTGTCTGTCTGTCTGTCTGTCTCTGTCTCTCTCTCTGTCTCTCTGTCTCTCTCTCTCTGTAGTTGTGTTTGTTTTTATGCTTCTTTGTGTATCTATGTGTATATATGTGTGTGTGTGTGTGTGTCTGTGTCTGTGTGTGTATGTATGTATTCGTGTATGTGTATATATATACATAATATATATACACATATATATGTGCATATATATGTGATTATTTATGGTGCATTTGTGTCTATGTGTGTGTGTATTTGTGTGTATCTATATGTATATATTGTACATGTGTATTTGCATTGTGCTTATGTGTGTTTGTATCTTTATTTGTGTATATGTGTGCATTTGTGTCTATCTGTGTCTGTGTTTATATGTGTGGATGTATGTGTGCAATTGGGTATGTTTGTATATGTGTCTCATATTGGTCTGGAGCTCTGCCATGCAAAAAGTCTAACTGCTATATTTAGTATGCATTTAAAACTTTTATTTTTCATGTATAAGTATTTGTTTACATGCACATATATATGTTACATATTTATATTAAATATATAATAATATATATTTATATATTTAGGATGCACCTAACACACACACACACACACACACACACACACACCACATATATATTAGGTCCCTAGAAGTCATAGAGAACATTAGATCACCTGCACCTAGAGGTAAAGATAGTTGTAAGCTGACATGTGAGTACTGGAAAATGAACTTCTATAAGAGCAGCCAGCACTCTGAACTCCTAGACATCTCTCCAGTATATTATTATTATTATTATTATTATTATTATTATTATTATTAACATACAAAGCTCAAATTACTTTTGTGAGATGAATTGTACAAATTTCTATCTGGCCTATTTTAATAAACAAAAGAAATACATATTTCTACTTTTAGAAATCAATACCGACCTATGTTTAAATGTAAAAATTACCTTTCCTTGTAGTTAATAAAAACTTGATACAAGTTCTGGTCATCTTTATTTACAATGGAATCGTGAATCTCTTGCATTAAGCTCCGATGAACTTTTACAAGGTCCTTAGAAAAGAAAATATTGTGAAAGAAAAGCAGGGACAAAATGGAACAGAAACTGTTTTTTTGTACTGGACAACCAACAACTGGCCCAACTTGAGACTCATGCCATGGGTAGGCACCAATCCCTGACACTATTAATGATATTCCATTATGCTTGCAGACAGGAGCCTAGCAGAACTGACCTCTGAGAGGCTCCACCTGCAGCCTACTGAAACAGATGCAGAGACCACAGCTAAACAGTGAACAGAGCTTGGGAGTCTTATAAAAGAGTTTCAGGAAGGATTGAGAGAACCAAAGGGGATACGAAATCCACAGAAAGACCAACAGAGTCAACTACCTGGATGCTTGGGTCTCTCTCTCTCTCTCTCTCTCTCTCTCTCTCTCTCTCTCTCTCTCTCAGAAACTGAACCACCAGTCAAAGAGCATACACAGATACACAGGCTGGACCTAGGCTCCCCGCACATATGTATATAGCAGATGTGCAACTTGGTCTTCATGTGGGTCTCCCAACAACTGAAGCAGAGGCTGTTTCTAAAGCTGTTGCCTATCCTGTTCCTCTAACTGGGCTGGAAGAGGATGAATCTAACCCTACAGAAACTTGATGTGCCAGGGTGGTGGGATACCCAGGGAGGGGACGGGGAAGTGGTCCTCCACCCTTTCAGAAGAGAAGGGGAGAGATGCATGGTAGGAGGGATTGTGTGATGGGGGAAGTAGGATGGGAGGGCAGTGAATGGGATGTAAAGTGACTAAACAAATTAATGGAAGAAAAGAACAGTGGGAAGCAAAAGCAAAAGCACACGCCACAAACATAGCTCCCACTGTGGTCAGACTTGTCACTCTGAGGAGAGGGATGGGGGTGGGGAGAAAGGAGAGGAGAGGAGAAAGTAAGAGAGAGAGAAGCAGAAGAGAAGTAAGCAGTAGAGGAAGGAGAAAGATGTGGACATGGGAAATAGCAATTTCAGATAGGACTAGAAATATCTGTGCCCAGTGAAAACAGAAATTATCCTACATACTACTATAGGTCAATTTATTCTCTGAATTAAAAAAAATCACAGCCGTTTAATCGTATAATCACTGCAAATTTTGTAAATAAAACTAATCACGCACTTACTGTTTGTATTAGTTAGGGTTTTACTGCTGTGAACAGACACCATGACCAAGGCAAGTCTTATAAAAACAACATTTAATTGGGGCTGGCTTACAGGTTCAGAGGTTCAGTCCATTATCATCAAGACAGGAGCATGGCATTATCCAGGCAGGCATGGTGGAGGAGGAGCTAAGAGTTCTACGTCTTCATCCAAAGGCTGCTACTGGAAGACTGACTTCCAGGCAACTGGGGTGAGAGTCTTAAGCCCACACCCACAGTGACACACCTACTCCAACTAGGTCACACCTATTCCAACCAGGCAACACCTCCAGATGGTGCCACTCCCTGGTCCAAGAATATACAAACCATTACACTGTTTTATTGATGGACTAAAGTAATGAGTCGTGTCCTTGGGCCACAGAGATGCAGATCTGTACTTGGGTCAATTAGTGGCATCCTAGTGCTAAGCTAACAACAATCAGACAAATTACTTAAGACCAGACAACCAACGACACAAATATGTACCTCATAAATTCTGCTAGGTGGTTTATGGTAGCAACTCAAAAGTCTGAATTTCATTTTTTTATTCTGGCAAGCAAGTCATTTTCAGCAGCCAGGGAGTGTGTGTCACAGAGAGGGAATGAGGAGATTTGAATCGAGTACTAATTCTCTATTATCTCTTCTTATGTACTTTGGAGCACACGGAAAGTGACAGAAAGCTTGCTCATTGTAGGCTGAAATTTGAAGATGAATATGTCACCTCTAGTATTTTGCTGGATTAAAGCCATAAGAAGTAGGGGCTATCAAATAAGGTGAATTTATTCGCACACTATGGGATTTCAGGGTTCCTACTTCCTAAAATGTGCAGGTTTGGGTTTTTAGTGTTGTCTCCAGTTGCTATTGTATTTGTTTCAGTTATAAAACAATAAGAACGAAGAGGAGGAGGAGAGGGAGGAGGAAGAAAAGGAGACGAAGATAGAGGAGGAGGAAGAAGAGGAGGAAAAGGAGGAGGAGAGGAAATTGTGAATCCAAAATGTGAGTAGAGGTTGGCACAACCAGAAGCCATTGATCTAACTGCCAATGGGCAGAGGGCATGGCAGAGGAATTGAGAGAGGTAAATGACATTCCAGGGGACTGAGCCAGACAGGCAGTGACATCACAATTACTTAATTGAGAGCAGTCATAATATAACCAGGCATAGCTAATACATGAATCTTAGGTATTAATTTCCACACATGTATTCTTTTTTCTAAAGACTTATTTATTTATTTGTTTTTTTATTTATTATTTGTTTTTTTTTATTTCATGTGTGTGAGTACATTGTTGCTGTCTTCAGACACACCAGAAGGGGGCATTGGATCCCCATTACAGATGGTTGTGAGCCACCATGTGGTTGCTAGGAAATGAACTCAGGACCTCTGGAAGAACAGTCAGTGCTCTTAACCTCTGAGCCATTTCTCCAGCCCTTCACATGTATTCTTAATGACCTTGAGTTAAAGATACAAGCAAGGATATGATAACTCAGGAAGCAAAAAAAATTAAAAAAATAAAATAAAATAATAAATTATAGAAAACCCAAAGACAGTGGTAGGGCAAGCATCAGGAACGCATTAAAAACGTGAAGACTTTCTAGAAACACACTTGACCTGTCACAACTTTACTTACAGGAATGTTGATAAATACTGAATCAAATTCCGCCGCCGTCAGAAATCTTTTCAATGGTGCCATGAAATACTACCATGGGAGAAAAGAAAAGTCATTTCAATTAAATATAACTTTGCCTAATCTATATAATGATTTTATCAACCAACATTTTTATTAGGAGAGTTATTTATTAGCATTACAAACATAAATATTAGATGTTATTTTCTCTTTATTAAAAACTTTGCATTGGACAGCTATAAATACATAAATATGGTCTGAAGAGATGCCAAAGAACTTGCCACACAAGCGTGAATATTTCCATTCAGAGTCCCATAACCCAGGAAAAAGCTGGGCAGGTACTCCAGCCACCTATAATCCCAGCACTTCGAAAGCAGAGTTCGGATTCTTGGAGCAAGAAGACAGTTAGACTACATGCAATTGGTGATCTCAGGCTTCGGCAAGATACCCTCCCTCAATAAAGGAAATGCAAAATAATAGAGGAAGACACCTAATGTCGCTTCAAGCCTCCACTCACATGTATACAGATATGCACATACATGTGAACACACACAGATGTGCATGCATACCATACACATATATACATAAATACAAGCTGGAACATTTAAATTATAAAACAAAATGCTTCTAAAAGTTGGAAAGGACACTGTTGCCAAGAAGGTAAGCAGTGGCGATGTTCTGAAGATGTATTTGAGGACTCATGCAGAGCATCCCTTGGATTCTCCAACACAGACGCTTGAGATGTATCATCTACTCACATACTTTTCACACCATTTCCATTCATTACTTGAGGCTTCAACCTCAAGTGATTATAATTATAATATCCTACTTTTCTCCTACCTCCCATTCTTGCTTCAGAAGAGGCAGAGCACACTGTTTAAAACCTTTACTTTGAGCCTGCTCAAAGCTCTAGCTGTTGTCTCTGTATGACGTGATAGTCCACCAGTTGTCTGACATCTTTCTCGGTCTCCATACATTCTGTCTACCACACTGGACCACTGCTGTTCCATGAAGCCTAAGTTGATGATTCCCCTATCAGATTTTCATAGCGCACTCCCCCATCAGAGAGCCTTTCTCCTAGAACTCTCCTCACTAGACCATATACATGGCTTGTGCCCTCAACTTTCTCAACTGATGAACTAAGCGCCATGCTATTACATAGAGGTCTTCGGCTATCAGCCTTTATATGGTATCTCCCATCATCCTCTCATCCTAATTTTTCTTCAGGCCACTCTGCACGAAACTGGCATACTTATTTGCTTCCAGACTAAATTTGGCTATGATACAGAAAGGGCCAGAAGAGCCTACAGTCTTCCTGTCTTTGCGGCTATAATATCAGTTCTTAAAACAGTGCCATTTCAATGTCGGGATAGCAATAAATAATAGTATAATGTATAAATCTGCTTTGATATCTTTATTTTTCTTTGGGAGGCTTTTATTGAGACATAATTCATGTTTCTTACAACTCAACTATGTAGTTTTCAATCTAATGGTTCTTAGATTTTCAAAGCAATGCAGTCCTCAAAATCAGTTTTAAAACTATTTATCACATAAAACATTCCACAGATATTAGTGGTCATTCGCTATTTCTCCTCCCAGCCAACCTACCCTCCATAAATATACCTTTATTTCCCAAATTCCAGGCAATTGCTTTTCTGTGTATAGTCTGTCTATACATTTGTCTATACATTTGGTATGAATGTTTAAATATTCTTACTATCTAATATAAGCATATATGCTTTAACTACTGTTCCTTTTCCTATCACCCAAGGTTATGCTAATCCCAAATTCTACCTGCTACTTGTATGACTTCATTGTGCTTAGATTGTCCCTGTAAGTGAGTCCACATGGTATTTTATGAGCCTGTCATTCAGTGCACATCTTAGAATATACATTACCATATACATACCATAAAAGGAGTTGGTTTAGCACATAGATTACACAAGGCAATCCTGGAGCTTTGATACCTGATGACTTACTTTTTCTATTGACTCCAACGTTTCTGTGTATTTTTCTTCTGTCTGCCTAATTTCTGCTAGGCAACAACTCCGTATATCATTTTCTTGTGATTTCTGCAGACAGAAAGGTAGAATTAAAACTATTTAGTTGAGTGCACATAGCAATTTATCTAGGAAAAGATCAAAATCTGATTCCCTTCCACTTTCCATCCTGACAAAACAACTAAAGACATGCTTAACTGCATTTGGGACATATTTTGTTGGAGCTTTTTTTTTCAACACTGTAAATGAAAAGGTTTAAGTGATTTAAATATGCTTCTGAAACAGATATTCTGCTTAAATCAATGCACCTCTTTTATTCAAATGAATGTGGTAACAAATAGTCTAAGTATTTCCTTCAGATAGAGCAGATTTCACATAAACTGCAGAAATGACTATAAAATGGCAACAGCTCAGTGGTAGGGAGCACACGTAGCATATCAGGTCAGGATATCAATCATCAATAACAGTGCGAGCACACACACACACACACACACACACACACAAATCCATCAAATGTTAGTTTTACACAATACTTGGTTCTTTCATTGAGTGTTAAAATACAGCATAATGTTAAGGTCAGAGAATCACAGACAAAACAGAATTTGGTTCCAACAATGATTTTGTTATTAGCTTTTTAACTATAAATGAGTTATTACGTTTCTCTTTGACTTGGTTTTCACTTCTATAAAGATAGAATTACAGCACTAAGCCTAAGGAGTGCCAAGTGACAGAAGCCATGTAACAGAGTACTCTACATCTTGACAATGAATCTACATTATTATTGTTGTTGATTACAGCCCATAGCAACCACCTAGAGCTGTGAAGGTGAGGGGGAGAAAAGTGTCCTTGGGTGGGAGAAGACTCTGAAGATCTGCTGCCACCAAAGCAGGTAATTACTACAGGCACTGCAGGAGGAATGCTCCTGCAAGCACATCTGGTGGTGCTGCCAGGGGAGCCCACCTCTCATCCATCAATTTAAAGCCACCCACATGATTATCTTTCCTTTATACAGACCGAGTGACCTCCCCAGTCCCTTGTTATTAAAAGCCAGAGCACAGGAAGCTGAGCCAACTCATGAAATCCCCGAAGAAGCTAAGTCACTGTCCAGCTCATGAGGAAACCTCTAGGACAAGACATAAATATGCCAGTAAATGCCCAAGTGACTGACTTCTTAAATTTTCAAAGTAGAGATGAGAAGACTGTTGAAAGCAGTTCTGTCTGGATGTTCTAGACAGAGGCATGGTACAGGGGCTTTGAGAACATAACTAGTTATGCTAGTATTTAAAGAAGTTAAAATAAAAGGTATTGCCTTGTCCACCCTTGATATGACGGTGCCTAGCATTAGTGCATGGGGCTATACCATGTTCAGTTGATATCCCTGGAAGGCCTGCTCTTTTGTCAAGGGACAGTGCAGCAGTGGCTCTGGGTGAGAATCAAAGTTGGGAGGAGGGGAAACTGCAGTCATGGGTGTAAAATATGAGAGAACAATAGCAAAAGAAAAGAAGAGAAGAAGGGGAGAGTCACGTATATCAGGAGCTAATGAGTAACAAGACACAGTCACGGACATAATATATTACATTTAAAAATGAAAAATATGTATGTTTTGGAAAAGATGTACTGTGACAATTAATTCTAATTACAATAACATTCTCATGGTTTGCTGGCATTATATTCTATTGCCATTCTGCCATTTTTCAGCACTGGCCTCTAAGACTAAGTTTCCTCACTAATGAAGGGAAGGATTAGACCACAGGGCCCTATAAACTGGAAAACAAATAAACAAACAAAAAACCAAGGATACATGCCTGCATCTACAAATAAGTTACATAAGTTATAAGCAACAAGGACTTTTCATTAAGTATTCCAACAGAAGTTAGTAATTATGTTAATTAGTCTTCTAACTAATTGCCTTCCTAATAAACTACTCAGCGTTACTTCATAAACAAAACAAGTAAATGCCCTACAGGTTGCTGGGCTTCCTCCGCCTTCATCAAGTCTTCATAGACTTCTCCGCCTTCATCCTCACCGTACACACAGTCATAGAGGTCTTCTTCATCCTCCACACGGGTTTCACTGAAACAAGGAATGCAGAATGAAGGCTGTGCGCTATCACACAGCGGATGCTACACGGAGACATGGCCTGCAGGCTTCAGTTCACAACAGACTGGCATTTTCCCACTGACTTCGGCAGAAAACTCAGAGAAGAAGGAAACTGGAATTACTAGAGATCATCCAGAGGTTCCCATGGCAACTCTGTCCCTTCACATTATCCCATTGACAAACAGCAGAATCCAGCAACGGGGACAATGCTAATAAATACCTAACTGGCTATTTACTTTCATTGAGCTCTATTAATGATCATCGTGCAGCTAGTTATAGCTCTAATTTTTCATGTCATATGGATATGGTTTAGCATTTGATCTATGAAAAAAATGACAAATTTTGAAGACCAGAAAGTTACCAGACTTGTCTAAGGCAGAACATACTCTATAGCAGAGCCTGGATCCAAACAAGTTTGTTTTACACTGAGTATGTTGACAGACTCATCACTCTGCCTCCCGATTGCAGTATTCCACAGCCTCCCTTATATTATTAAGGGCATAGTGTGAGGAGGGCACAGTTAAGGAATAGTTGACATAGTAGAAATCTGTTTGACAATAGCATCAGTTACTGTAGTGTCATTATAACCAGTTCAGTTCTTTTCAGACCATACTTCTAGAAGCCCATTTAGAAGATACATATATCACTTTCTATAACCAGACTGTCTTTATCTGTGTTAACTGTATTTTATTTTTAAAGGAGGGAAAAGATACATAAATATTTTAAATATATTTTAAAATCATTAAACACTGCTGAGTGATATGTGGTATTTGTTCTTTCGAGTCCCCCATCAGTTCTTGGTCGCATAGCTGACCAGGGCACTGTCCCCAAGTCCCTCCTGTGGAACCATCATCATGGTCAACCATGGCATTCTGTCCATTTTATGACTGCCACACTCTTCAGTCTTCCATTCTAGTTCAAAAATTCTAAAATGCCTTCTACTAACACAACCCCAAAAAAACGGCCTTCACCAATTCAGAGATGTTGCAACGAAATACTAATCTCTGAGAAAGAAATTCAGCTCTTTAATAGGGCCAGCCCTGTCAGCCTGTACCAGGTGAATGTTGCAAATTGATACAAACAAAAGTGAGAACACAGGGGCTGTGTCACTCTTCCACTTGGAACATTTTTCAAAGCTGGTACAACCACAGGCTGTGTTTGTCATAAAAGACTATTTGGAGGCATTTGACAGAAGTGAACTGTCAAAACCCAGAGAAAAGGAAGGCTCTGAAGCTAAAGGAGGGAACTGAAGCTTGAGAGAACCATGCTCAAAGAAAAATTCACTTCAGAAATACTTGTCCACCCACCCATCCATCTGCTCATCCATCCAGCAGGTATTTATAAAGAACTGACTGAATTCCATGCTCTATAAGATTCTAGACATATGGATCAAAAACTCTCCCATTGAGGATCTGGACCAATGTGTAAAGTCAAATAAAGTGGAAATCTGAGTTTGAGTCCCCAGAACCTGCATAAAGTGTAGCATGTTAGCACATCTGTAGTCCTACATAAGTTCTTGTCTCTCTTGACCGAGGCACAAGAGGATCCCTGGAAGTCTGTGGGCCAGCTAGTTACACTGTTGTGTACAGTCTCAAATAATGTAGGAGACAAGGTTGTTGTCTGACCTCCAAACTCACACACACACACACACACACACACACACACACACACACACACACACATATGGGACCCAGGTACCACACTCACACATGAATGCACATGCATATCCTGAGTACCCATCCTATACAACACACAAATACACATAATTTGGCTTATATGGAGAACAGTCCATAAACACATAACTCTATATATGTAATAAGGTAAATGAACAAGCTAAAGGAGCAGGGGAGAATGACAATAACTAAAGAAAGTGCAGAAAGGTGTCAAAGAAGTGTCATGGCTGAGCTGGACTAGGAATCTGTAGACTGATTCAGTACCTTGCTGCTGTAAAACATACGGCTGTCCTATCCTTCAGGACCAACCAGCATAACACACACCCACATCAAATGAGGAGAGAGACAGCGGTCCTGACAGGGCACTAACAGAAAGGTTGGTACCCCCAAGAGCTTGGCGATGCTAAGCTAGACCCCTGGAGGGTAAAGCTGAAACAAAACTGTAAAGAGCACTACACTTGGTGAATCAACCTTAGCTGGGGTATTGAAGAGCCAACAGGAGCTTTACAGAGGAGAGAAGGTGGGAAGGCCACAGCTAGGGGGAACCAGAGGCCAAGAGGCCAAACACTGTGAGGCTGGGAGCTATAACTAGAGTAAAGGCTGCTGAGGAGGGAGCCAGGGAAAGCCGGGATTGTGACATCAGATATAGAGACCCTCTGGAATGAGGGAGAGAGGAGAAAGAATGGAAGATGCCTTTCAACATTGAATTGAACATCGATGAGTCAAGGCATATTGGCTGCTCCGCGATTTCCATAGCTGGGCATCTGGTGGGCTCTGGATAGGACATAGTGGGACAGTTGGTTGGTCTGAGCACTTTGTTTTATTATGTCTTCAATAAGGGTTTAGAAGGGAGTCTTTCTATGCAGTCCTAGTGGTCCTGTGTCTGGGTATTTTGTGTAACCATCAAAGGGCAGTGAAGTCAGCTGAGATCAGGAGAGAGCTAACTAAAATAATCAAACTTACAAAGAGGCTGCTTCCAGGCTCTGGCCAGAAGCCATGGACTGTGACATCCATCCCCTGACACTCTGAATTGAAGGCCTCCTCCTACCTGATACCTAAAATTCCCTCAAAGTAAATCTCACCTAACACTATCACTAAGCACAACAAAGTGGGCAAAGGCTATATAAAAAAGTGATGGGTATTAGTGACCATCAGTGGGGTTCAGCAACCATGTGGCGCTTAGAAAGGAACACTATCACAGCTCTATAGGGATTATGTTCTTCCTGGGAATCTGACTGCAAGACCAGTAACCTTATAGTTATTTTACAAACGACCATTATTAATCAGATAATCAGCATCTATCTTACTTAATGGCAGTAAGTTCTTGGAAGTTTAAAAGCAGGAAGAAATTACCTTCAAAGGACATTTAAAACATGTGAAAGCCACTCCAAATGCCACATAAAATGGAAAAAAGCTGCTGACTGCCCATTGTTATGACTGGTAGCTCCCAGAGCACTAAGTCATCACACATTTGGTCCCAGGACAGTAAGAACCTCTCATTCCAGGGTCTGAAACATCTGGGTTCAAAGACTACTTTATGTGATGTCACCTCTATCAAGTTAGTTGTGCGTACAAATTTGTTTTTTTTTTTTCTCCATATAGATTATAACCGTGGGAACTTAACACAGTAGGTACATGAGATGGTACACAGAACATGTTAGCACACAAACGAGCACACAGCACACTCTCACTGTTGAATGATTAGATAGCTCAACCCTAACACATAATGTCTGGCAAACAGTAGATGTCTAATGTCCTTTTGGCTTATTTCTATGCATACACCAGACACAGCTTAGTCGCTTTTTATTTTTCTCCTTTTGCATGTATAGTTGTATGGGATATAGTTGCATGTGCATAGGTATGTTTGCATGTGTGAGGGTATATGTATATGACATATGCGTACAGGTGAGTATGTGCAAGCATATGGATAGGCCTGAAGTTGATGTCTGGGATCTCCTTTGATTGCTCGTCCACTTTATTCACTGAGGCAGGGCCTCTCAATCAAATCCAGAGCTCAGCCAGCTGGCTAGTCTCGTTATCCAGCTTGCTGTAGAGGAACCTTCTGTTTCTCCTTTCCACGGTTAGAATTCCAGGCAAGCTGCTATGCCTAACCACTACCTCAAAGGGGTTCTATGGATCCAAACTCAGATCCTTTGGCTTGCCCAGCTGCATGAACCACTGAGCTATCTCTCCAGCTCATCGCAGTTTAAAGTTCTAAGAATGCACAAAACTCCTGTGTCGCTGCCATGGAATGAAGACACAGGTAGTAAGCGTAAGGAGCCAACATTGTTCTAGCCAGAAATAAAGACTCTAAAAATATAGTATAAGCTAAGTGGCTGTTTTCCCCAGGGAAGGTCTCTCTGTGGCGGCATGCCTAAAAAAGACTGGTGAGGGGCCAGTAATATGAGCAGATAAAACAATCAGTGCTGGACTGTGGATTCTCACAGATTCCAGGAATTGCCCTCGGAGCATAATCCATCTCTTATAATTCTGTGCAAACACACCTGATCTATATCATAAGGTCTTTGAGGAGAGAGGATCATGCTTTATATCTATCATAATCTGCACAAGCCACTCAATCAGCAGAAGATAATCAGCTGCAAGACCTTCTGCCTCTCCTGACTATTAAATAATAAAGCCCAGAGGATCCTCTGCCCAGGATAAGCTCCATCTACCGACATTTACACGAATAACTTCAGCTGCATCCATCCTTCCTGGTGCTAAAACGTGTGCGTTTTATGTTTTATGTGCTTTCTGTTCTACAATTCCAGTAGTAAACTTTATCTCTTTTTTATTATTCCCTAATTGTCTAATTCCAGTTTTATCTGTGTCTGCTTTATGCCTTTGAGAAACTTCAAGTTTTTACTTCTCTGCAGTGTGTTTCTCTTCATGGGAACACAGAACAAGAACTAAAAGCCAAATGAAGCGTAACTCTGGTGAAACCTTCCATCATCATTTTAAGGATAGGTAATTCTAATCGTGCCTCTCTTCCACCCTGCGAAGAGCTTGTTAGAGTTCACATCTATGCTGAGGACAAACTGTGCAATGCCTTAATTGTACTGAAAATACTCCACATACTCTATTAAGTCAGGAAGGCCTTTGTAGATGTCTTCATCGTTTATACTTTCTTCTGTGGGGAACGGCCTGGAAGGAGGGAAAACATGGGAGAGTGAGCACTCCAAATGAGCATTTACCTCTAATTAAATAGCACAATTTGCTGCCATTCAAACGAGTCATCATATTTAATGATTTCGAGGCTTTCCCCAGAAGTGCTTGCCCGGCAGCTGTGCCTGGGGTTCCCCTGGGGAGACTGTAACACCTGCTACCCTAAATCATCTCCAGCACGACAGTGAGTCCCTGCAGACACTGGTGCAGCTAGGGGCATCGTCCACCTGTCACATACCTGCAGGGTCACCCCATGGCACCCAGGACAAAGCCCAGTTCAGGGAACGAGCAGTCCTGGCCATAGCTTGCCTCCGGCACCCTCACGCCAGCTGTAGGAGCTGACCTAACAAAGACTGGCAGTAAATTGTCTGTCATGACTCTGATCACTAGTAAGGATGAAGATTAGTAGAAGACAAAGACATCATACATATGACTTTGAGCCTGGCAGATGTCCTTAATCAGACATCAGAGTATTTGAGTTGGTTTTGGGTTTTGGTTTGTTTTTCTTTTCTCCGGGTTTTGGAGAAATGAGCCCAGGAGACTCCAGGGAGACTGGGGAGTTGCCTTTGTCCCAGGTTAAAAATAATCACACTCTAATTTTTCTCCACTCCTATCATTTGACATCTTTGTTTGGCTCATGACATGTTTCCTTATGACCAAAATAATGCTTTAAAAGTATGCCTAACAAAATTATCATAGTAATTATATTGTAACAACAAATGCTCCACTCTTTGATATTAAGCATGCTTCTTTCGTGTTTATAAAAGGATCCATCAAACTAATGCTAAAGAGTTACACTGGAAGACATACTTTTTGTTATATTTTTATTATTTAAAACCATTTTAACTTTGAATATATTATGAATTAATTTAATACTTAAGATAGCACAGGGACCTACATTTGTTTCAAATAAATGAGTATACGAAACCAAGCTTTCAGGGTTGTTCTTTTGTAACATAGGCACATTTTCTTAGGCTTTTACATCTTCTTAGGTTCACTACCAAGAATTATACTGCAGTACTGTAATTATGACAAGATAATTTTAAAAGGGAAAAAAACTTCTGAAGGTATACTTTTTTTTTCTGAAGGTATACTTTTAGAATCAAATACATACAAAAAAAGGCCATGCTTGCTTCAAAATCTACTCCTTACATACAATGACACAACACATATATAGACATGGACAGCTACTCCCCATCAAAGAGCAAATTAGAAGGAATTGAAGAATCAGTCAGATGACAAGCTATTTCTATGGAAAACTGATAAACTCGTGGCCCATTTCTGAGAAAGGGTCTGCAGGGTGTCCTCCCTGAGACCACTGTGGTGGCCTCCAGGATCTGAGCTGCCGAGCCAGCACTGAACACTCCTTTGAGACACACGTGGATTCCCACCCTCAGAAAATGATGTGACCTGTGCACAAAAATATGAAGCCCAAAGGCAGAGACAGAGGCTGACAAAGCCCTATCATGGATGGAGACTAGAACACAAATCCTTGAAGAAATCAGGTATAAACTAACACTTCTATCTCCAGGTGGCCTGGCTATATCTCCTTCATTTCCTGTTTCTTATATTCTTTATGAACTGCTCCTACTTAAGAGGGCAGAATCTAAGAAAAAAGCTTAAACAACAAACACATCTCNACTTCCAGGCTTACCAACTGTACTCTACTCCACTGCACGGAGATGACATAGATAAACAATCTACTTCTGAGTTTTCCACATCTTAACCCAATCTTCAACACACAGATCTTTATGTATCTATCATTTAATGCTTGTCTGATTGTTCCTTAAACTCATAAAAGTTATGAGTTATTGTTATGGTCTCTTCTACAGGAAGCAAATACATTATATTTTTAAATATTTATGTATTAAAACATTTGCATTTATCTTAATGAATTATACATATAGAAATGCTGAGGAATATTTTAGAGAGAGCCATAACCAGTGGCAGTCACCAGAAATCTGAGTACAATGTTGAGCCATCGTGCCTCATTCAATTCTATGAATATTAAGTTCTTAATTGTTCAATAAATCTCAAATGTGTATGTGACACTTAAAGTACTAAACACAAAGAGCTTTGCAAACAATAACCATTCAGGAAATAACACTGCACTGAACTACATGGGAGGCAGGAAGCACAGAGGCTCAGACTTACCTGATTCCTGTGGCCAATGCTATTGGTGTTCGGGATAACCGAGATAATGTTTCTATAACCTGGAGAAAAAAGAAGAAAATGTTTATTGTACACGTACTTAATAAAGGTCAATACTTTCCTCAAAAGCAACCGTTTTCCCATTCAATATTAACAGTGATGAAAATATAAATGTATAGTTTCAGAAAGTGTAAAATGGGAAGAGTCATGACTGGGAAGCTTAAAAGCTCAGACAATACCTGTGTTTCTTTTCTGTTAATTTTATGACTTAATTTAGATTACTAATACAGGTGAGTGACAGTCCCCTCCCAATAAAGCAGAGAGTTAAAGACATTAACCCCATATATTTTATACCTTATACTGGAATATCTTAAAAATCAAATAAATCTGTATTCCTCAATTAGTACTCAGTAGATATGTGAAGCTATTTAAGTTAAAATTTGTTTTAAAAAAAATCATACATTTTATTTCCATGGCTGACCTGGCCTGGCTCTAAGCGCTCAGTCATCGCTGTCTCTGTAACGTCTTGGACCACACAGATATCACATATTTCCACACTCAGCAGTCATCACTGAGCAGCAAAATGGTTGAGCGTGCCAGTTCTTAGCCTGATCACACAAGATCAAATCTGGGCCTCACATTCATTAGCCAGTTAATTCTGAGCAACTGCCTAAACTCGCTAGTCTTGGCTTCTTCCTCTAGATAGGTCTTCAAAGAATAACTAATGATCATTAGACTATTGTAGGGATTAAATAACACAGTACATGTGAAATGGTTCAAAGGTAGCAATTCTTTATAATCACTAAAAGAAATTGCTTAGTGCTTTCAAGAATTTTTCTGCTCTAAATTACTTTCGATAATGTATTTCAGTGCCTACGTCCAAGTGTGCTCTGCTAACAGTTTTAGCATCTGTACTTAGTAATCTTTCTCCTCTTTCAATCATTTGGCAGAAACTCGCTGAGGAAACCCTCTAGATCCAGAATTCATTTTCTCATTAACCGCATTTTTTATGATAAACATGATGGCTCAAACTCTCAAAATCAAGCACAGCAAAGGAGAATCTGCTATGTGATTCTTTTTAAGTAAGAATGGCAGTGGGGGGAAGATGCATCTGTCTGGATTGAGGTAGAGTAGTTGTCCTCTAAAAAGCCTCAGCCCCAGGACAGAAGCGTGAGCAAGGATCTCCAGCCCTCGAAGGAGCCTCTGCAGGGTACCAGTCCCATGGATGGGGTCTCCAAACTCCTGGCTCAGGAGTGAGCCCATTGGGAGCCTTGTTCACTCAGGTAAACTCACCTCTATAAAACACAAATAAGAACAGCTAATTAGCTGCCGCGTGAAGTTATTGGGTGTGTGGGGGGGGGAGAATGTCCATCAAATGTTTGTGAGGGTTTATTATAGAAAATAAAATTAATGGCACGGGAAATTGTAATTACATATTGACTATAAATAGCAATCTCCTGTTGGCCAGGATTCTTGAAAATTGCGAAAAGAGTAAGTGTGGCATGTTAGCACTAAATAGATAGATAGATAGATAGATAGATAGATAGATAGATAGATAGATAGATAGATAGAATTGGAAGTAGAGTAGACACACATCAGTTGGTTCTGTCTAAACACTCCACAGTGCACACTTAGCTCAAAACAGCATGTTCTACATGACGTGTCTATAGACTTGTTAACTTAAAAATACACCAAACACGGCTTCATCATTTTTAACAAGAGCAGAGCGACAGAGGATGCTTTTAATGGTTCCTAGGGGTAAAATGAAGCAAGCAACCTGGAGACCAGGGGAGCAAAGCTAGTGACCCCAAAACTCTGCAGTTTAACCCTAACCTCCTCCTGAGAAACTAGGAAATAAAAATTACTGATATTTGAAGATGCCAAAAATATTATGTTTCTAAGTGAAAAGTCAAGTTTTGGAAAAACATCTGGAATAATAAGTAGTCCTCAGACCTCTGGTTACAGTAGGGTTTGAGACACACAGCATTGGGATAAGTCGGTGCTACAGAACCCCAGAGAACACCTTGCCTCTGGGTGTGCTGTATGCTATGGTCTTGGGCCCTCTTAGCAAGAAAAACAATACAGCAATGAAATAGTATTCCTGTGCACCTTAATAGTTATTTATTTTGTTCTTTGGAGTTAATTATATGATAACTGTTGATTTACAAAATACTTCACTTTCTGTCTTTTATCTGTCGACACTGAGAATAACTACAATCTTTCCCCACCCATGCCCCTTTCCCCCTCACCAGAGCTGGAACTAAAACCCAAACTACAGAAATCATACAGCTTGACTTGTCATGTACATATGCACCACTAGAGGGAGCCAAACGATAGTCTATAACCTTAGTTCTGCTAAGTCCCTTTAAGCATGCTTTGAAATTTTGGTTTAAGCAACTCCTATGATTTAATGATGGTCATTTATTATATTCAGTACTAGAAGATAACACAGCTAAATTCATGGGACAGAAGGGTAGGAAGACTGCATGGTGATCTTACAATGAGGAGCTGTGAGACCCCTCACTTTATGTCCGTTCTCTTACTTAGACATCATTCTAACACTAATTCTAAGTTTAGTCAAAACAAATAAAGGCTGTTTGGTCAATGTGGTGTTTTTAGAACAACATCTATTCTATAAAGACGGTGTTTACAGATTGTGAACAGACAAGGATACAAATCAGTGCCAGATCCTCAAATCCCCTCTCTGAATCCCCTGCCCTTCTGAAGCATACAGGCAAGAATATTTATAAAATAAAATAAAACAACAACAACAAAAACCATACCGAAAGACACTAAAAAGCCTATGTTCCATGAAATATGTTGATTTTTAAATGGTTACTTCAAAACAATAGCTTGTAGACATCAGTTACCAGAAAGGGGGTAAGACAGTAGAGACTTAGGAACAGCGAGCTACAATGACTCCCCGGCCTGACTGACCTCTCATACCCACATCCTCTATCTCCACGGGAAAGGAAACACATGTGTAAAGAAGTCGAGGTTTCATTTGGCCTGACATTAATTACACCTACTGTGTGAGGAAAGTGGGAGAAGTGGGCATGGCTTCTCATTCCCACTTTAAACTAGAGATTAAATCCCAGAAGCAACAGGGTCATTGAGAACAAAGGAGAGCAGAGAACAGGACTAATGGCATTAGTGAAAGGGTGAACAGAGGGGACAGGAAGCCATGGGGAGCAGACAGTAGCCAAAAGTCAGTCACACAGGGATTTTCTCAATGGTCCAAGAGTGCTCTGAGACAGCCACAGTGAGACCATAAGAGGTGAGATGTCCTTGGGGGCCTTGGCTGACCACCATGCAGGCGCAGGAGGGAATGCAGGAGTGTCCAGTCAGATGCACACTGGAAAGCCCGGGTCAAAGCACCAGGCAGCTCTGTGCAAGTGTCGCAGAGTTCCACAAGGCAGCCTGAGCCTCCAAGGCGCCTTCTCTCTCTGCCCCGTTCCCATCCCAACCTAAATCTCATGTGTCCTCTCTTAGACCTCTTAGACCGTGGCTATAGCTCTGTCCTGGCACTTATCAGTTACATAAAATTTTCAAAATCAGCTTTTAATTTTTTTCTCAAAAGAACTCAAGGTTTTGGTTTTGTTTGTTTGGGTTTTTTTTTTTTTTCAAGTTAATGAGTTATAAAGGCGTGTAGATTATGAAATGGGATCCTGCCTCAAAAATAGAGAGAGCTATTATAAAACTGTTTTTAAAAATCTTTCGAAGATTTTTCTAAAACCCGCGGAGTCATGCTTTGTCACTAGTCATCAATCACAGCCATGCCACCATGCATAAATGCACTTTATTCATCTTAATGCCATGCAACACTCCAGCATACGTAAAGAGTCTAATAATTTTGCCATTATCCCCATGAGTAAGTGGCTATGACGGTCTGATACCAAGCCAGCACTCAGCAGCCTCGTCAAATGTACACTCAGTCACACGCAGGTTCTGTCACTCAGTCACATGCAGCTTCTGTCACTCAGTCACATGCAGGTTCTGCTGAGGAAGGATGGTAAAACAGGTACCTGCCCATGAGAGAAAGAAAGAGGAGCGTTCTTTAAGCTGCTTATGTGAACTTAGACACTCTTGAGGGACATGTGAGAACGCAGCCAGGCATTCCACTGATAATTGCTTTGTTTTCCAGCAACAGAAAGCAGTCAGGGCAGGTGACCCAAACTGCTTCCTCCTGGTTTGAGTCTCACACGAGTCACTGGACATAAACGATTCTGCTGGCCCCATGCATGAAAGAGGAATATTTGCCCTACAAACATCACTGTGAAGATCCTGGATCACACAGGTAAGAATGCGTAAAGGGCTAGCCTAGCACAAGGAAGGAAATAATGAAGATGTGAAGAAGGGCCTCACATGGAAAGTTAACAGTAGGGATGTGAAAGAGATGTCCAGATTCTCAACCCTAAAGCCAGCAAGACAGCAGATGAGGTCCCTGCCCTTTCTCCTGTTTGACAATGACTCTTCATTGGTCAGAGCTATTTGATCAGTCAGTTTGTCAGTTTAATAGCTGTTACATGAAGCAAAATGCAATACTGAATAGAGACAAGCTTCCAAATTTTAAACTATTCTCTTTAAGAGACCCCTGACAAGATAGCTCTCTTTACTTCCTGGCACATTAGTGTCACTGTTGTAACTTGTGACTGAAGCAACAAGCCATTTCTGCAGGAGCACTGACAAAGCTCCTTGGATGGTCTTGAGTTAAGGGAGACATAGTCATATAGAATACAAATAGCGAAAAGAAACTATGGGGTACAACATGCATATCAACCAAATAAAAAATACTATTTGTGAACGTACCTTCCTGATTTTTCTAAAGTATTCTCTCTCTGATCTAATAGCTGGTTTGAATAAGAATTCCTGAAGCAGTGATTTTTTACAGAGGGGTTAGCTATGCAGGGCCAATCAGGGATTTCAGGCTTGAGCCATGAGTGCAAAACCAACTTAGTGGCTTAAGAAGGGCTATAGAGCATCACGGCCCCACAGCTCAAGTGAACAGCTGTGGCCCGAGCCCCAGGTGTGGCATCAAGGCCCCTGCAGGCTCAGAGCAAATGCCCTATGGAATAGAGACAAACATAGGGTCTAAAAGAGGTAACTGGGAACAGGGGCTTCGGGGTGTTGCTCTGGGAGATTTGGACAAAAGCAGTGGCACTGAAGGAGAGACCAACTGTAATCTAAAGGCAGCCAAGGGAACTAAAATGCTACCCTTAATTCCAGATTCTTGACAATGAGGCTCAGTTCAAAACCCAGCCAGATGGTGAGTTGCAGATTAGCAATATATTTCACCTTCAGTCTCCTAGGAAATCAAAAGAACTCATTACATTAATTTCCTTTGCCATTCCAATTTCACACAGTAAATTACCCCATTAGAATACACTGCAGCTCAGCATCACTTCCAGCCACATGTTTCAGAGATTTCCTTGAACACTGGAGGAAAAAACGCTCCTAGTCCCATCTCCATGGACCAAGCAAAGAAATATAGCCAGAGGAGAGAGAGAAGCATCCATTCTGATCCAGATTATAAACCACGGGAAACGGGTTTCCATTGTTCTTGAGAAAGGTGTGTTTGTATAGCTTTAATGGGTCTAATTTACAGCATGTGCCGACCTCAGTGAGTCACAAATAAAAAGTATTTTTCCTTTTTGAATCACCAAAATTGAACTTATCATGAGTAACTTCCTCCTTCAGGAAGAGCATGCCCTAGGCACACAGTCTGTAAGCAGCCTGGGAGGAAGACCTTCGTTCAAATTCAGCATCCACCTCCCCACTCAGTGGGTTAACAGGGAACAGTAACTTGGTTCCCTTTCATATGAGTAACCCAAGCCTGTTGTGAAGGCAAGATGAAGCAATCTGGGAATATACCTGTCTCAGGAGATGCCTCTGTGCAGCTACGGTTCTGCCCACTGCCTTGTTAGCCTTGGCGCTCTACCTCCAAAGACTGCAAAAGGGAAGCATCTTTCCCTTGGAGCCTCCTTCCTCTCTCCGTGACCCTCCCAAACCCCACTCTTGTCCCTCACATAGCTGGACAATCAAAAGATTTTCCAGAAGCCTCCCCCATGCTTAAGCCTTGTCAATCTCCTCAGATCCAAGCCCCTCCTGACTCCCTGCGCCTCTGCCTTGCTAAAGCCTCACCCCCACCCCACCCCCGTCTCATTTCTTCTGCTAAAATAACTACCAGCTTGTCTCTGACTTCTAGTTCATCTCTTATTAACTGCACCCTCTGCCTGGCTACCACAGAGGTTGAATGATATTTCCAACAGTCATTGTGACAACCCCACCTCCCTCCTGAATGTCGCCCCCTTACAAAGAGCTGCAACTGCTGAGAAGGACACTCTAGGGTCCCTATACCCTCTGCTGTTCCAGTCCACCCTCCTACTCCTCTGACATTTGCCACACTGTTTACCATGCTCCAAGCAGGTCCCAGAATCCTGCCTTTAGAACACTACTTCTCAACCTCCTTAATGCTGTGGCCCTTTAAATACAGTTCCTCATGTTGTGGTGATCTCCAACTCTAAAATTATTTCATTGCTACTTCCTAACTGTAATTTTCCTACTAACCTAATTTTGTTATGAATCCTGATGTAAATACCTGTGTTTTCTGGTGATCTTAAGCAATCCCTGTAAAAGGGTGGTTTGACCCCTTAAGGGGTTGTGACTCAGATTCAAAACTGTTGCTTTGGACCAGGAAGGAATATAATATTCTCAATGTTATAATTTACACAAGGGTATTCAAAATTAAATGCTTCCTATTACAAGGTAGGTGGAAGGAAGCCACCAAGAACAGCAGCAGCACCAATGTTCTCATGCCAACTGAGGGACTGTGAGAAACATGTTCTATACAATGTTCCATCACCCTGGTCCAATTCACAGCTATAAAAGAAACCATTCTGCAAATGTGATACTTATAAGACGTACGCCCTGCCTTTAAGCTAGGGCTAGAGACAAGCAACAAAGAGTATGGAGGAGCTTTAAACAAGTTCAGCAACGAGAATTAAGTTGAACATCAGGGAAGGAACGTGATTTCCCTCCAGGCTCGAGACCAGCAGGGCTGCAGGAGAGCTACAGAAGCTGTGGTGGGCAATGTCATTACAAGCTACCAGGGAGCCACTGCTAACTAGCAAGCTCACTTCCCAGAGGCAGGGCCTGCCCTCCTGTCTGGACACTTACAGAAATGGGAGGGAGCAGTTCCGTATGGCTAAAAGGACTTGGGGAATTTTAATACATGTTCCTAGCTGCCCCACACATCACACAGGTGAGGCCAAGATGTACAACTGAGCAGGGAGGCCCATGACTATGGCCACCTTAAAGAAAAGCATGGAGTCTGTCAAAAAGGAGAGGCAATGCCAAAGTGGCGGGGTGCCACAATGATGAAGAATGTGGCTTTGATTCACAGCTGAGACACCTCACCTTGTCTCTGCCTCGGGGCACCTAAAGGAGAATAAGGAACCAACTGTCTGCAGAAGGGATGATAGGCTGGACAAGAATAAAATGACATCCGCAGCAACTGGCTTGCCAACACTGGTTATTCTAGAACTGACTGAAAATGCCCATTTTCATGTGTGCCTGAACATTTAAAATGCAGGTAAACCAATTCACTATTACATAGCCTCAACTCCAAAGCTACGTCAGCACAAAGTACAGTTACAGTTCATGTAAGGCATGAATGTAACTTAAAATTTTTAAAAAGCTTCATTAGAAAGACATTAAAAACTAGTGTTTTGCACACATTTATTAGATATATGTGAACTATTATTCCAACAGGACATTGCTATGAAACCGAAACCATTTTACATGGTTGTTTTACATGTTTTTTCATCTCAATTCCTACCAGCTACATCTTGAGCACAGTGGTCACGTGTGGCTGCTGTTCTGAAAGAGGAGCCTGGATGAGGCCTTTAGGGTGTTCTGGTTGTGATGGAAAAGGAAACCATGACCTCAGAGACAGAAAGACTGGGTTAAAGACATCAAATGAATGTGATAGCCCAAGCTTGGTGTGAGGCTCAGGGAGTGAAGTGCTGCATGAGCAAGCATGAGGACCTGAGTTCATACACCCAGCACCACACCACACATACACACACATACTCAGAGAGAGAGAGAGAGAGAGAGAGAGAGAGAGAGAGAGAGAGAGAGAGAGA
>NC_034593.1:99061981-99063888 GCF_900095145.1 Mus pahari | reverse complement strand
TCTCCTACCCCACACTAAGACCAAGCAAGGGCCTCCAAGCGAGTCCTGCTCACTAGAGGCAGTGAAGGACAGGGGAGAGATGGAGGGAGGGAGGACAGGGGAGAGATGGAGGGAGGGAGGGAGGACAGGGGAGAGATGGAGGGAGGGAGGACAGGGGAGAGATGGAGGGAGGGAGGGAAGACAGGGGAGAGATGGAGGGAGGGAGGACAGGGGAGAGATGGAGGGAGGTAGGACAGGGGAGAGAGGGAGGGAGGGAGGGAGGGAGGGAGGGAGGCAGGGAAACAAAGGAAAGAGACAGGAAACCCACAAAGGCCCCATACAATGAACTCAGCACCCCAGTTTTTCTCTGCAGTAGAACCAGAAGAAGGCTACAGAGGTCTGAGAATGTGGTGCTAACCCCTGTAAGGAGGAGAAAACTACCTGTCCACACAGGATATATTTATTGCCTACTTCCCCCATCCATAAATGTCACTGGAACACTCAGCCAATCCAGTAAGCATCCTGCTGGATACTAATAAACCAGGATTTTCAAGGAAACCAGTTTGATCCCCTGTCTTTTGCTTTTCTTGGTGTCAGCCATGGCTCAGGACCAGACCTAATCACACCAACCCTTACTTTCAACATCACAGATCACATTTAATCAGCTTTTTTTTGAAATTCTCTTGGATTTGACTTATGCTAAAAGCATCAGTTAATTGATGCTCTCTGAGGTCTCTACTCTTCCACATCTTGGATTTTTCCCTTTTGAAGTAACTGTCCCTGTACTGTACACAGAGATATTTCTGAAATAGCATGACAATATCTGTAGCTTTAAAACTGCCGCCTGTGACCTTTAAATCCTCAGGGAGATGTTTTCTTGTGAACCTCCCCCCCCTCCCCGAAGGCTTCTTTTTTCTGATTATCAGATATGTTCCAATGAGTAGGGAACACATTTTAGTCACTAGCTGCTCTGAGGATAAGTGATTAATCCAGGATCATCTGAATTTCCCTCTGGATCAGAGAAAAAAATCCCCTTAGGGGATGTAGAAAAGTTGCCCCGAGCTTAGGCTGCGGTTCTGAGGGGTGGGAGCACGTCACTCAACTGCACTAAATGGGTTGAATTGGCCACTTTTTTTTCTCTGACATAATTTTTTTTTATTTCATAGTCCGATTCACTTTGGATGAGATGTTTTAACTGAAAGAATCTGCAGAATTTAGATAGATGGCCAAAATTTTAAAAAATGAGAAGCAAGACTCCTTTCTTCCAAAGGATGATGCTGGGAAACTTTGCAGCAATCTTTAAAGACAGACTTTGACCCAGGACACACCCAACACTCCTTCCCTCAGTCTGCTGGAGCTCATCTCCGTCTTCCCACGGACCGTCTAGGAACGGAACAAAACTTCTGCATGGGAAATCACGTGTATACAGATGAGCCCACTGAGATCACATATGTCTAAACTGTTAGGTTAGCCACACTCCTGCAATGCTTACCTTGATGGTACTCAAAGTATCCACTTTTAAATATCGGAATTAAACAAATGCTTTAGGCAGAGAAGCAGGGTGGACCTACTCAGTACTGAACCTACTGAGTACTGACTTCAACTGTGCCAGTCTCTACTATGGTCTAATGTTATTACTTCCTTTTATTCGTATGATTACCTGTTTTGGTTTTTTAACATTTATTTATTTCCTATATATCTGTATGGGCACACACATGACAAAACATGGATGTGGAGGGCATAGGACAACCTGTGGGTTCTTTTTCCATCACGTGTTTCATCCATCAGAGGACTGAACTCTGGTCATCAGGTGTGGTAGCAGTTGCCTTTACTCACTGATCCATCTCACTAGCTGCCTTTTTCATCTTGATTATCCCATGTCTTACATTCCTCAAAAAAAAAAAAAAAAAAAAAAAACCCTGTGAAAA
>NC_034593.1:99057538-99061920 GCF_900095145.1 Mus pahari | reverse complement strand
TGGTTTTTCGAGACAGGGTTGCTCTGTATAGCCCTGGCTGTCCCGAAACTTACTTTGTAGACCAGGCTGGCCTCGAACTCAGAAATCTGCCTGCCTCTGGCTCCCGGGTGCTGGGATTAAAGGCATGCGCCACCACGCCCAGCCAAGAACATTCTTTATGAGGATATTTTGTGAAATTTTTATTAGATCTTTTCTTTATTTACATTACAAATATTATCCCCTTTCCTAGTTTTCTCTCTGAAAATCCTCTATCCACCCCCTCTCTGCCGCTCACTAACCCACTCTCTCCTGCTTCCTGACCCTGGCATTCCCCTACACTGAGACATAGAACCTTCGTAGGACCAAGGGCCTCTTCTCCCATTGATGACCAACTAGGCCATCCTCTGCCACATATATAGCTAGAGCCATGAGTTCCTCCATGTGTTTTCTTTGATTGGTCGTATAGTTCCAAGGAGCTCTAGGGGTACTGGTTGGTTCCTTCTATGGTGCTGCAAACCCCTTCTGCTCCTTGGATACTTTCTCTAGCTCCTTCATTGGGGACCCTGTGCTCCATCCAATGGATGACTGTGAGCATCCACTTCTGTATTAGTCAGGCACTGGCAGAGCCTCTCAGGAGACAGCTATATCAGGATCCTGACAGCAAGCACTTGTTGGCATCCACAATAGTGTCTGGGTTTGGTGGTTGTTTATGGGATGGATCCCCAGGTGGGGCAGTCTCTGGATGGCCTTTCCCTCAGTCTCTGCTTTGAACTTTGTCTCTGTAACTCCTTCCATGGGGATTTTGTTCCCCGTTCAAGAAGGAGCAAAGTATCCACACTTTGGTCTTCCTTCTTCTCGAGTCTCATGTGTTTTGCAAATTGTATTTTGGGTATTGTGAGCTTCTGGGCTAATATCCCCTCATCAGTGAATGCATATCATGTGCATTCTTTTGTGAGGATGATACTTTAGAATTTCTCCCACAAACAGTGACAAACTGTTGAATTAAAAGGCAGAAACACCCTAAAATGGTAGGTCAGACTCAAATATTATATCCAGTTATAAACATCTGAATAAAGAGTCTCTCAGTACCATGGAAAAGAACATTTGAACAGATTTACACAGTCCCCAGGTAATGGGCATGGGTGAGATCCTAATGTCCTGGTGATCTGGCAAGAGGGGCTTTCTGAGTTGGATATTGAAGAGTAGAGGGGAGGGGGAGTTCGAGTAAAAACTAAATAAATAAATTGTGTTAAGAAGGGAAAGACACACCAAACCCATCAAATCCCTGCCCCACTTGATCTTTACAGGACTTTAAACTCATAAAATTGTAAGTCTCATGGTTGAATATAGAACAAAAACTCAATAATTGGGTAATTTGTTATGTTAATTAAAGCAAGGCTATCAGAAAGACGTAAAGGCATTTTTTTTCCAGGAACTATACACACACACACACACACACACACTCACACACTCTCACACACACACACACTCACGTACTCACATATACACACTCACACACACACTCACACACACACTCACTCACACACATTCACACACTCACACACACACACACACACACACACACACTCATACAAAGTTCTTGGCATAAAATATTGTATCAAAGTAGGTTATTCAAAATAGCTTTGCCAACATGACTGCCTCAAAATATCCCACAATCTGCAGAGCTCTGGATCCTGGCTGCAGCCTTGCTATGTTATGGGGCAATGGCCTCAGACCCTCTTCTCCAACAACTGGTGGCTTCAGATGATGGGACTTATATAATCAGACTTGACACCCTAGTAAAATGGCTGAAGCTGGATACTTCAAAAGGCATAGAATTTTGCTACAAACGTGGGCACCTGTAGCCCAGCTCCCGGGAGGCTAAGGCAGAAGGAACCTGTGAGTTCCAGACCATCCTGGGAGACAACAAACAAAGGAGAGGGAGTGGAAAGAGGGTAAAGGGGGATTACAAAACAGCCTTGGAAGCTGAAGTCCAACGACAGGCAGCCTTGACTCCTTGGCCTCTGGTGAGGGCTCCCTTGGTTGTAACACATGGCAGTGGATGGCCAATAAACCAGCAGTGAAGAGAGGTCCAGGGCACGGGCTAGCCTTACCTACTAACAACTGACTCACCGGATAACTCACTCTATCAGACCACACAAAGTCTTCCAAAGGATCATCCCCAATGATGTAACTGTTTCACATTAGTCCCGCATCCTCAAGGTTCTACCACCTCAGCATCACCACACTGAAGAACACACCCCTAGTAAATGAACCTCCGGGGAGATGAGTCCTATGAAAAGTTACAGGTTTCTAACTTCAACTGTACCACACAAGGCAAAGCAGCCACAGCTCCAGGCCTCACCAGTGGGCCAACGGGACAGTCTCACCAGTGGGCCAGCGGGACAGTCTCACCAGTGGTGAGTTTTAAGGAGTATGCTCTTTTTGAAGCAAGACATGAACTGGGAATGGTGTGATTGAGTATCCATATGTATCCGTAGTCTTTATACTGATAATATGTGATTACAGAGGCTTATGTTATGATGGAAATGTTCGAGATTTTTCCGCCACAATGTTTGAATACAGGATTGTCTCAATGCTCCATAGCCACCAACTTTCTGGGCTCCAATTGCCTTTTTAAAATATATAATTGTTTGGGACCAACAGAAGGATTAAAAATCTGTACTGGAGTACCTTATATAACAGGCATGTATAAAATGTTAATAAAAAGGCACAGTGACACATACCTATAAGCATGCTATCCAGGAAGCTGGGGGAGGGAAGTCGTCACAAGCTCAAGGCCATCCTCTCTATATAATAAGACCTTATCGCTTTTTTGAAAATGAAAAATGTTTAAAAATAGTTAAATTTGGTTGTTTCGACTCTTTGGTTATCCTCTTAATTATTACCTTAATTCTCAGGAAGTAACAATGATGTCAAGAAGACAAACACAATTTTTTAAGTTCTACGTTTGTTTTTTGTTTTTTTCTGTTTTTTTTTTTTTTGTTTTTTTTTTTTACATCTCAGATACTAAAAAATCTGTGTCCTCTGTTTCGCCATGATACATCACTAACAATCCTCTGGAACTTTATTTCAGCATAACTCACTGGAAAGCCGACTGCAACGAAAAGGCCAGGTAGAGCAGAGTCCCTCGTGCTCATTAGTGCTTGGTGAATCCCTAAGCAGGTCTTGGAACAGTGTCATTTTTTTTTTCACAACCTAATGAAAACTCTGGAGAGAACACAATGGTACAGGACGCCTTGATGGAGGGGAAAGCCCTACGTCAGTTTATGCTTTAAGATTTAAAAGCATTATTTTTGGTTTACGTGTATACCTATGTGTGGATATGCCGTGTATACATGGGTGTGCACTGAGGCGAGCAGAGACATCACGTCCATCCCCTCCAGCTGTGGTTACAGACTGTTATGAACTACTCAGTGTGGGTTCCAGGACGGAAATTCAGACCTTCAGGAAAAGCAGCAGGCACGCTTAACTGCTGAATCGTCTCCCCAGCATTAACTCTAGGTCCCAGCTTCTAAAAAATGTCCAAGAAGGACTCTGGCCTTCCTGCCGCTTGCAGAGGAGGAAACAAACATAAATAAGGAAGAGCATGCTCAGAGCTGACAAGGCTGAGGGCCCCATCTCCCTGACTTCCCTCCTGATTCCCAGACCAGGGCTGCCTGCCCCTCCAATAAACAGGATATTCAAACACTGCACATAGTGACACATAGCAACAGCAGCTATCTACTAAGGGACACTGCTATGCAATCTCAGCTTTGTTCCTATTCCTTGATGTCTTGTTTGGTTGTTGCTATACTTCTGAGACAGAATCCTACCATGCCTAGCTTGACATTTATATTATTTATATTAATATATTGTTGGTAATTGCTAACAAGTGCATATTAAATTTGTATTCAGCAAAATATTTTAATAAGAAATGCCAAAAATACGTTTGTATTGTTACAAGCAAGTAAATAGTTTTCAAACTTTGTTTTTGTTGTCATTTGAATGAAATTTGATCAGAAGCCAAGCACTGAGAGGCTATAGAAAAGCAGAGAGCCATGCAGAGAGGCGATGGAGAGGCAGAGGTACAGAGGCCCTCACGCAGGAACAACTTCTCCATTTCCTAGAGCATGGCACCTTGAAAAGGTGCCTTCATTCCATTACAGAAGTTCTGAATTTCTGTCAAAGTTACATTATATCATATTCTATATGTCCAGTCCATGTGTTGGAAAACCAGTTAACTGAAATATTTCCTGAGTCAACTTCTGTCTGCTTATTTGCCTTTTCTGGGTTTGGTGATCACTCCTTTACAAAAAGAAGGAAGGGAGGAAGGAAGGAAGGAAGGAAGGAAGGAAGGAAGGAAGGAAGGAAGGAAGGGAGGGAGGGAGGGAGGAAGGGAG
>NC_034593.1:99045756-99056943 GCF_900095145.1 Mus pahari | reverse complement strand
TCCTCTCCTCTCCTCTCCTCTCCTCTCGTCTAGACTGTCTCATCTCGTCTTGTCTTGTTTTGATTGAGACAGGGTTCCACTGCATAGCCTGGGCTGTCCTGGAATTTGCTATGTAGACGAGGCTGGACTCAAACTCACAGAGTTCTTTCAGTCTCTGCCCCTCTGCACCCTGCACCCTTCCCTCCTGCCCCTCTGCCCTCTACCTTTGCCCCTGACTCTGTCTCAGTGATGACATGAGCCACCATAACCAGGAATGAGGATTCAACAACCCTGATATAACCACAAATATAATGATGGGCAGTGGATTTGAACTTGTAGTGCTCATCACCCCAAAAAGGAACTGTTTTAAACCCACAGAAATCAACTCTTGGCATCTAGGTGTCAATATGATCGTTTCAAACCAAAGTACCTTGCTAAGAAAGATGATTTCCATATGAATGTTAATACTTTCTTTTGGTCCTTTCTCAAATGTTTTGTTTCAAGTATTTGGGAAAGTGAAGCCAGTGTTCTACTGGGCTTCAGGACTTATAGAATGACACTGATAAGGGATTTCGCCAGCCTCTGTAAAGGAATGAGCCAAGAGGGAAACCATTATACCTGACCTTGAATTTCATGCATTTAAAGAGCACCCCAGAGGTGTACCACAGGCACAACAACCTAGCTCTTCAGGGCTTCATACATACCACTTCCCCCCGACTGAGCTCTGACATCACTAGAAGTCCACAAATGTTTTCAGTTACTCAGCTTGGCTTTGTAATACTCTGGCTGTCCTGAAACTCATTCTGTAGACCAGGCTGACCTCGGACTGGCAGAGATCAGCCTGCCTCTGCCTCCCAAGTGATGGAATTTAAGGTATTCACTACTACGTCCAACCCAGCTATTTCTTTTGAGATGGTTCTTGGAGAATAATAGAGGATGCTTGCTTATTTTTCTTCTCCTTTTTTATTGAATGGAACATTGTTCTCAGTTATGAGAGGGAACAGCAAGTCAGCAAAAGCCATTGCCCCTCTAAACTCTCGCTCCTTGAAAGGTAATAATACAAACCAAGAATTGGAGTTAATAATTCACAGAAAAACAATGTTCACATTATCATAACAAATTTGGCTATTGTCACACTCCTGACAAATAATGACTAATTCAGACCCGAGATGTTCTCTTAAGAAAATGTTTCCAATATGCAAATTTAATAGTGTCTTGAAATAGAGGTATTTCATAATATCCTGGAAGGCTTAGTTGACACACAACTTCTTAAAACTTAAAATACTAAAAATTTCTAACTGTAACAGAAATATGGAACATTGCTAAGTGACATTACTCCTTTGAACTGCCTGTGTTCGCGGACAACTGTTGAACACAGGCATTACCAAGATGAATGATGGTGATGTGCTAAGCCCCAGATGAAAGTGCATTGTTGAAAAAAAATGCTCATTAAATAATACAGTCCAAAGCAGATACACACATCCTGTTTTAAATTGCTTTTAAAATTCAATGTACAGCTTTTTTTGGAATAACATTTTTTAATTGGCAGTCTAGCAACAAAACTGCCAAGAAAAGGCAATTTATAAGTAATAAAACTAGTAAGCTAGAAAGCAGCCTGATGTTTTAAACCGTAGGTCATGTGTTTAGTCTAACCCTTTCTCCAACCTCACAGTGAGAGCAATTCACTGTTGACACTCCCATTAAAGTCAGCTGCCTTGACAAGTCACTCTCAATTCAGAACTCTGAGACACCGGCCCCACTTGGGGCCAGATCTGCTCCCATCTGAGATGTTGGCCTGCCACAATTTCTGGGGCATTTAGTATAAATTCCCAACTTGACTAAATCTAAATAATTTGTAGTGTACGAGTAATTATTATCATGTTTCTTCTTATTCCTCATATAAGCACCCACTGCCCTCACACTGAACTCATGAAAAAAAAAAAAAATCAAGAATCACGTGGAATATGGGTTCATGGACATACTACATAGTAGTCTGGGATGGCATTAAACTTATGGCAACCCTCCTGCTTCTGTGTGTTTTGGGCTCAGAATTACAGGTGTACAGATGCACACCTGGCCTTCCAAGTCACCTGTTACACCTGATCCCTTCCACATACAACTACTTACCCTAGCATTTTCAGCGTGCATTGAAGCAGCATTGAATTCCTGGCTACATCTGACTATGCCAGTCCTCAAAGTCAAAAGCCAAACAAAGTCAACCTCTTTTCTGTCTCAGATACTCTGGTGTAACAGCAAAAGCAGACTTATGATGTACCCTAAATGCCTGGAGCGCATGCTCCTATTGTCCATATTAAGTTAACTCAGATCTAGAACATTTGTAGCATAAGTTATTGTTATCATACTTCTTAATCTTCATAGACGCTCCTGTTGCCCTGGCACTGAACACATGAGACTTTCTCTCAGTCTGCCATAACTGTAAACAATGAAAAGAATAATGCTCTCATGCCTAAATACTTATGCATATTACCTAATAATTACCTGAGAAGAACTCTTATGAGTTTAGATTCTAGACCAATAAATATCTACATTTTTAAGAGTTCCAGATAAAAACTTATATGGGTGGGTTGTTTTTTTTTTTTCCTGTGTGTATATGAGAGAGACAGAGATAGACAGGGAGAGACAAAAAGATACAGAGAGACGGTGTGTGACACTGTGCGTGAGTGTGTATATATGTGTGTAGGTGTATATATGTGCATGTATGAGTATATGAGTGTGTGTGTGTGTGTATGCATGCATGTGCATGTATGAGTGTATGTGTGTGTGATATGTGTGTGAGTATGTTGTGTCTATTTTAACTTCCCCATGAATAATGTTTTCTTACATTACTCATGTGGCTGAGCGAAACCCTCCCTAAAACCAAACAGATTTTGCTCTCACGCTGTTCCCGCTCTGATCCTTGAGAAGCATACGGAGATGGTCTTGTGAATCTTCTCTTCCTTAAGTGTTTCTTACATTATCCTTGGCACAGAAGCAAACAGCCAACGCCTTGCAGCTGCCTTTTCTGAACTTCACCTCTCGTGGCTCCCCTCCGTCCAGCTGAGTTCAGCAGCATTTGAGAGCAGAATCATCACTATAGTTAGTTACAAACTAGGAGCTCTGGGGAAATCCACACAGCCTGCCTTCCCAGCAAAGGACAACACAGAAGGAATAAAGCATTTAGCACAGTCAATGAAGAGGCTCATACTTTCAGGGAGACATGATAGGTGAACTGTCACGGGCAGCGTTTTAATCCCTGGATAATATAAACACTATTATACCTGGATCCTTAATATGCCTCTGGTTTATAGCTAAATAAAACTGAAAATGTTTTGTGAGAATTTACAATGTGCAAGGTCCTCTTCAAAATGTCTTAAGAAAGAAAAACTCAAAGAGAGCTCTAAATCTGGGGAAACAACCGAGAGTTTACTCAAAGTGCATTGTAATAAAGAGAATCCCAAACAACAGCATAAAAGTCACTAGGCAATAATACTACCTGGTCTTATCACTACAATTCCAATAATTTTTTTTTTTTTACAAATCCCTTTTAATACTATCTTTCTGCTGTGCAAAATGTCCCCTGAGGCTCAAATTGTTTGAACACTCCGTCCCTAGCTGGTGACAGTGCGTTGGGAGGGTGTGGAACCTAACTAGAGAGAGTGGGATAGTAATTGGTTGGACTTTGAGGGTGAGATGAGAGCTTCCTTAGCTTCTTGTGGTAGCTTCTCTCTGCTTCTTGTCAGCTAGCAAGATGTGACGAAGCTGCTTCACGTTCCCACTGCCAAGACCTCTGCCATGCTTCCCCTGTGGTGAAATCCCTGCAAAAGACCAAACCTCCCTTCCTCTGAGCCGCCCCTGTGGTGTTATATGTGGGGAGAACATAACAAGAGCAACCCTGTAATGCTAATCTGTTCTCCAGCCTTCTTCCCCAATGACCTGGGCCTGAAATGTGAAATAAGAGGGTAGGGGAAATATAACAGAAATATCCTTGTGTTTCTGTACATTGCAGCAATGAAGACTATTTGGGACCATATTAATGATCTGGATTCCTTAAAGAATCTTCATGAGAAACCCTCTTAAGGTAGTCAAGCCACCCTGTCATTTACTATAAAGGACCTGCAACAAAAAATGTAACAGAGCTCAAATCACACGATGTGTTGAGAAGTTTGTCTTTTCATGGAAACTGAAATTTTTCATGTTTTCAGAAATAACTTCACCTTTGCTAATATCTGACCACGGAAGAGAAAAGTTGATAAAAATTTTGCTCAGGCATTGCCAACAATAGGGCAAGTCCAAATAGATGTGAACCCCAAGGCACAGCAGCCTGTCTGTTCTTGCCTAAGCGCTAGCCTCTGGAGCCAGCTAAAGTCACCAGACAGGCACAGGTATCCTTGATTTGCCGGTGGCATCCACAGCCCACCACCCCCACCCCCCCTTAGTGGATTCTATTCTTCACAGTCTCAGAACACCAGAGGTAAGGAGAGCAGAGAGAAAAACAGAGGAGGGAATGGAAACCTATGCATGCTTTCCTATCATAACCAGAACATGAACTTATAGTCCTTCTCAGGACACTGAGATCAGCTTTAGAAATTCATGTAATGTGTTCATCTACAGCCAAAGAAATTATGATAGACTCCAAGTTGGCAGGAGTCAAGAGCATTGTCATTACTGTTAATACTGCTTGAAAACTGATAAATTTTCACTGGCTTATATTAGTGTGGTTTTTATCACTATATTTACATGATAAAACCCATTTTTTTCTTCTGATTTAGGCTTTTTGTTTATTATTCTAGGGGTGAGTCGCCTCAGTGAATCAGTTGAACAATCCCATTTTTCTGTCAAAACACAATCTCTGAGTAGGTGTTTATATCCCAACCTGGCTCCTGAACACATTTTTTCTATTCATCCAGGATGTCCTGAGGTCAACCCACAGACAGCAGGAAGGAGACATCAGGAAATGGGTCAAAGACATCAGCAGTCAGCGGGCTACTCAGAAGAAAGAATGAACAGCAGAGAGCAGGCTGCCTGGGCAGCCACCAAGAGAGCAAAGGAAAATGGATCTAAACGGGACACATATGAACTGAGAGCGTCATCAGAAACCAATGACCAGATGGGATATCATGGACTACACGGGGTGACAAGTAGACTGGTCAACTTCTGAAAGTGTTCTTCCTCATGCGTGTCCTGAGGTAACAGTTTAACTTCCTGAGATGCCGAAGGTCACAGACAGAAGACAGAAGACTAACAGACAGCCAGGCTGTGCTGGTTTTAGTCTAAAGCTTATTAGAATGTGAGCAGACCTCTTGAACAGAGCACGGTGCCCAGTGATGTCCCCAAGACATCCTATTCCTTACACTCAGGGGTCATCCGAGCCGAGGAACAGTCCGCCTGACCCTGGAGCTGTGTGCAGTGACATGGGCGTGACTAGCCATCTGCACAAGTGAAGTAGGTTGACCCTGTGCTCAAAACAGGATGACATTGTTAAGGGAGCCTCACAGATAATTATAAAGTTGAATATCTAGACAGGCATCAACGGGGAATAACAAACTAGAGATGCTTAGCTAACTAAGCTAAATATAATCAGACTGGCAAGGGGAAAGTCAAATATAGCCTTGGGCTATACCAAAGAAATTCTAGAGTAAATATTTCTCAACCTTTTATAAGATGACAAACATCATAGATGGCAAGAAGTGATAATGGACCATTTCAGTGGGCTGGGATTCAGGAAAGAACAGAATTCCTGCAGAGAAACACAATCAAAAGCAAATAATTACATTGTCGGCAAAAAAGAAAATGCTTTTAGCATCTAAACAACAGTTGAAAAATCAATATGAAAACTATTAATAACCACAAGGAAATATGGAGAGGCACACACTCAGGACCAGAAGACAGAGGGTGGTGAACACACCGCAAACCTTTTCACTCTCAGGGGAATTTCTGCATAGCAAGAGTAACCCATGGTTGTACTTCAAAATCACAAAACTAAACAAAATTCCCATTTCCTAATAAAATCACAGTTTGAAAAAATGTTAAAATAATATCACTAACAGAAGCTCAGACCGAGAGACAGCTCTATAGGGCTAACTTATAGGAAACTGCCTGAAACAAAGCTGAATAGATTATAGTTCTGCCTATGTGCCGGTTATGCTGACGGTCTCATCCACTGAGCATATAGATAGTATCTATACACAGTGAGCAATGGTCTTAATGGAGGGATGGCTCTGAAAAATATACATAAAGCATATGTGGCACCTTGAATGGATAGTTTTCTGTGTAAGCTCCTGTGATGGAAAGCTTGCTTCCCCAGATGGTGCATATTTGGGAAGGTTCTAAGACCTTAAAGAGGTAGAGGAAGTGTGTCGCTGGGGGCAGTCTTTAATGTTAATCACCCTCGCCTTACTTCCTGTTCTCAGTCTCTGCTTCCTGTGTCTAGATGAACATGTGATCGGTCAGCTTCTTCCTCCCACCATGTCTTCTCCTCTTACCTCCCCCTGCCATGTCTTCTCACCATGATGATTGGTACCCGTCTGGAACTATAAGGTAAAATAACCCCTGCATTTCTTCCTTGCACTGCCTTCCTTTGCCAGGGTATTTTAGCGAGTATCTAGCACAGAAAGGAAATCTGCTAACGGACAAGGATAAAGAACACCAACCCACCCATATGTACAGGATAGATAGTGCTTTGTGATTACCCACGAAGTTCTTGCTTTAATATTATTGTTTTAATTTTTTATTTTATTAGATATTTTCTTTAATTACATTTCAAATGTTATCCCCCTTCCTGGCCTATCTCCAAAATCTCCCTCCCCTTATCCCCTCCCCGCTGCCCCTGCTCACCAACCCACCCACTCCCGCTTCCTGGCCCTGGGGCATAGAGCCTTCACAGGACCAAGGGCCTCTCCTCCCATTGATGACCTACTAGGCCATCCTCTGCTACATATGCAGCTGGAGCCATGGGTCCCTCCATGTGTACTCTAAACCACCATATGGTTTAGTCCCTGGGAGCTCTGTGGATACTGGTTAGTTCATATTGTTGTTCCTCCTATGGAGCTGTAAACACCTTCAACTCCTTGCATCCTTTCTCTAGCTCCTTCATTGTGGACCCTGTGCTCTGTCCAATAGATGGCTGTCCACTTTTGTATTTGTCAGGCACTGGCAGAGCCTCTCAGGGGACAGTTATATCAGGTTCCTGTCAGCAAGCTCTTGTTGGCATCCACAATAGTGTCTGGGTTTGGTGGTTGTATATGGGATGGATCCCCAGGTGGGGCAGTCTCTGGATGGTCATTCCTTCAGTCTCTGCTCGAAACATTTTTTCTGTAACTTTTTCCATGGCTATTTTCTTTCTCCTTCTAAGAAGGAAAGAAGTATCCACACTTTGGTCTTCCTTCTTCTTGAGTTTCATGTGTTTTGCGAATTGTATCTTGGGTATTCTGAGCTTCTGGGCTAATAATATCCACTTATCAGTGAGTGAATACCATGTGTGTTCTTTTGTGAATGGGTTACCTCAGTCAGGATAATATTTTCTAGTTCCATCCATTTGCCTAGGAATTTCATAAATAGATTGTTTTTTATAGCTGAGTAGTACTCCATTGAGTAATTGTACCACATTTTCTGTATCCATTCCTCTGTTGAGGGACATCTGGGTTCTTTCCAGCTTCTGGCTATTATAAATAAGGCTGCTATGAACATAATGGAGTGGAGCATGTGTCCTTATTAACTGTTGGAGCATTTTCTGGGTATATGCCCAGGAGTGGTATTGTTGGGTCCTCAGGTAGGATTATGTCCAATCTTCTGAGGAACAGCCAAACTGATTTCCAGAGTGGTTGTAACAGCTTGCAATCCCACCAGCAATGGAGGAGTGTTCCTCTTTCTCTACATTCTCGTCAGCTTCTCCTGTCACCTGAGTTTTTGATCTGACTGGTGTGAGGTGGAATATCAGGGTTGTTTTGATTTATTTGCAATTCCCTGATGACTAAGGATGTAGAACATTTTTAAGGTGCTTCTCAGCCATCAGTATTCCTCAGTTGAGAGTTGTTTGTTTTGCCCTCTACCCAATTTTTTAATGAGGTTATTTGTTTCTCTAGAGTCTACCTTCTTGAATTCTTTGTATATATTGGATATTAGCCCTCTATTGGATTTCAGATTGGTATAGATCTTTTCCCAATCTGTTGGTTGCTTTTTTGTGTTACTGACATTGTCCTTTGCCTTACAGAAGCTTTGCAATTTTATGAGGTCCCATTTGTCGATTCTTGATCTTACAACACAAGCTATTAGTGTTCTGTTCAGGAACTTTTCCCCTGTGCCCATATCTTCAAGGCTCTTCCCCACTTTCTCCTCTATAAGTTTCAGTATATCTGGTTTTATGTGGAGTTCCTTGATCCACTTGGACTTGAGCTTTGTACAAGGAGATAAGAATGGATCAATTTGCATTCTTCTACATGCTAACTGACAGTTGAGCCAGCACCATTGGTTGAAAATGCTGTCTTTTTTTCCACTGGATGGTTTTAGCTCCTTTGTCAAAGATCAGGTGATTATAGGTATGTGAATATTTTTCTTTATTATTGTTTTTTGTAATTTACTTTGGCAGAGGAACATGCCACAGAGTGCATGCAAAGGTTGAAGGACACTATGTGGGTCCCGATATCAAACAAAACTCATCAGGCTTAATAGGAAGTTCCCTTACTTACGGAGCCATCACATCAGCTCATCATTGTTATTTCCTCGCTTGATTCCCTGTGAGTATGAGGTTAAGAATATATGGAGCTAGTCAATATCACAATACCATATACAAACAGATGGGATAGACACACACACACACACACACACACACACAACTATTTAAGATATTCAACAGTATTAATTCCATACGGAGAGCAGTGTACACAAAACTCACAAGTCAAAGCAAATCACTAATCTTTCACTTTTCAATCAAGTTTCCTTGTTGCTGAATGATTTAAAAACACCACTTGGCTGAGGGAATGGCTCCATTGATAATGTTTGCTTCAGAAGCATGAAGACTTGAGTTCAGCTCTCCCAGTGCTCATAAAAACAGCAAGCAGCAAGCTGTGCCTACAGTCCCAGCACTGTGGATACAGGAGAAAAGGATTGAGGAAGACAGTGGATAACGACCTCTGGTCTCTGCAAGTTCTCTCTCTCTCTCTCTCTCTCTCTCTCTCTCTCTCTCTCTCTCTCTCTCTCTCTCTCTCTCTCTCCCAAAACATATATTTCTCTTTAAGTTAATCATCACCCAGCAAGAAGCTATCCGGAGTCTAACATTAGCAGGACAAAGGGCTGTGGATGTGACCCAGTAATTGGTCCTTGCAAAAGCTAGACAATAACACTAAGTACAATACAACACAGGGGTTGAGGAGTCAATATATATAGAGAGGGGCAGCCTCTTAAGAACTAGGGAGAGGGTCAGGAAAAAAACATAAAAATAAAGGAATTATAAACACTTGATGAATTAAAAACTAGGAAGAAAAGGGCCACTGAATTCTATACCCAAGTATATATCATAAACACTTAAATATCTAAATGTCATGCAATATGGCAACTGTGGTGATATGAAGATTTCAAGGAAAAGGAGAAACAAACTAAACCCAAGAAAAGGCAACAAGTGGACATTAATAAAGAACAGGAATGGCTTCTAGGCATAAGGTAATCATATCTACCCTCCTCAGCTGAAGGTGAAGGGAATTCAAGTCAAAAGTGATCCAAAGATCACTGACTCCTCGACTATCCAATGGATAATCTTCAGAATGGGATGCATGGTGAAAACTGGGCTTCTGCAAGAGTACTCTGGCAGAAACCAGCATGGCTGATCCAAGAGGTGAAAGCACCATTTGTATGAGCAGACAATGATTACTGAGAAGTTTCAAAACCTAAGATTGATGCTCTAAACTGGTGTGATGGCCCCATTCATGGAAGGGAAGCTGCCTAACATAAAAGTATCTTCATACTACAGGGTATGTTATTCCAGATGGTGAATGCAAGAGAGAGTTCCAAAGTTCCTGGACCCCAAGGAGTGAAAAATGCACCACAATTTCCTTACATTTGGCATAAGGAGAAATAGCATTCTACTGAAATAAGTGGTAATGGAAGCTTGGTTGTATGTTCCAGTGTCTGTCATTTGTATGTATGCTGTGTGATATGACCAGCTTTGTCTGCATGGAGAACGCCAATCTTAGCATTGGGAGCCCACCATCCACTCTAACATAGAGCTGTCCATCACTGGCATCCCAGACTTCACCTCGTCCTAGGGCTTGCACATATGACCTATGTTGTGCCGCTGGTACCCCACTTAGAAACTTGTGAACTGAGAAAAAAGTGTGTTTGCACTCTTACCATGATGATTAACAACATCTCAAGTCAGGGCTCCAGGGCAGTGGCTGAAGTCTAAGGCAACCACCCCGTCTCAAAGACAGCATGCCTGTCAGCTTACATGACCAGACAAGCTCCATGGGCCCCTGCACGCACTGTTCCTGCCTGCCAGGCACCAAGGCACTGGCAGTGACTCAAGGAGTGACTCAGATCCCATTCTTTGGCTTACAGCTACAAATCTGGATTCCTCAAGACATGGATGAGAACAAAGTATAATCCCTCATCAAAACACTAGCTTGAAAATGGGAAATTTTTAATAGAATTCAGCACTACCTCCCATGGTATTAGGACTCTGGAAACAGTATCTCTAAATTCGGGTCTGGTCAGCAGCCCTCTTAGACCCTTATCGCTTTGCCCAACATAGAAATAGAAAGTTACATCAACAAAAAAAAAAGATCTCAGGTTTTAGAATCTGGTGACTGTGTGCTAGAAGAATGACTTCAATATTCCATACTAGGGTGATTTGGGAAAGTTACATAGCTTATCTGAGCCCATTTCTAACATATGATTTTGAGAGATTTAAGCTAATTCCGGGGAAATTGTGAAATCAGATGAAATCATAGGCGTAAATATCTTCACCTAGTGTCAAATATGCCTATTGTCAAATATACCCAAGCAAGCATGCACTGGCTTCTTAATTGATAACACTGATAAGCACAGGCCATTTGCAGCCTTACATAACCTCAGCCTGGTCCAGTCCTGTTTAGAGTCTTTTTTTTTTTTTCTTTTTCTTTTTTCGTTTATTTTTTTAATTATTTTCTTAGATATTTTCTTCCTTTACATTTCAAATGCTAACCCGAATGTCTCCTATATCCTCCCCCCGCCCTGCTC
>NC_034593.1:99042679-99045745 GCF_900095145.1 Mus pahari | reverse complement strand
CTTTTTCTAGGATGTAGTTTCCATCCTTGTGTTGATGTTTTCCCTTTATTATCCTTTGAAGGGCTGGATTCATTGAAAGACATTGTGTGAATTTGGTTTTATCATGGAATACTTTGGTTTCTCCATCTATGGTAATTGAGAGTTTTGCTTGGTATAGTAGCCTGGGCTGGCATTTGTGTTCTCTTAGGGTCTGCATTACATCTGTTCAGTATCTTCTGGCTTTCATAGTCTCTAGTGAGAAGTCTGGTGTAATTCTAATAGGCCTGCCTTTATATGTTACTTGAGCTTTTTCCCTTATTGCTTTTAATATTCTGTCTTTATTTAGTGCCTTTGTTGTTCTGATTATTATGTGTCAGGAGGAATTTCTTTTCTGTTCCAGTCTATTTGGAGTTCTGTAGGCTTCTTGCATGTTCATGGGCATCTCTTTCTTTAGGTCCGGAAAGTTTTCTTCTATAATTTTGTTGAAGATATCTGCTGGCCCTTTAAGTTGAAAATCTTCATTCTCATCTACCTCTATTATCCATAGGTTTGGTCTTCTCATTGTGTGCTGGATTTCCTAGATGTTTTGAGTTAGGATCTTTTTGCATTTTGCATTTTCTTTGATTGTTGTGCCCATGTTCTCTATGGAATCTTCTGCACCTGAGATTTTCTCTTCCATCTCTTGTATTCTGTTGCTGATGCTCACATCTATGCTTCCTGATTTCTTTCCTAGGGTTTCTATCTCCAGAGTTGTCACACTTTGGGTTTTCTTTACTGCTTCTACTTCCCTTTTTAGATCCTGGATGGTTTTGTTCAATTCCATGACCTGTTTGGTTGTGTTCTCCTGTGTTTCTTTAAGGACTTCTACCTTTTAGCAGCATTCTTCTGTATTTCTTTAAGGACTTGTACCTCTTTAGCAGCGTTCTCCTGTATTTCTTTAAGGACTTGTACCTCTTTAGCAGCATTCTCCTGTATTTCTTTAAGTGAGTTATTAATGCCCTTCTTAAAGTCCTCTACCAGCATCATGAGGTATGCTTTTAAACCCGAGTCTTGCTTTTCGGGTATGTTGGCATATCCAGGACTGGCTGAGGTGGGAGTGCTGGGTTCTGATGATGGTGAGTGGTCTTGGTTTCTGTTAGTAAGATTCCTATGTTTGCCTTTTGCCATCTGGTAATCTCTGGAGTTAGTTGTTATAGTTTTCTCTGATTGAAGCTTGTTCCTCCTGTATTCTGTTAGCCTCTATCAGCAGTCCTGGGAGTCCAGCTCTCTCCTGAGTCTCAGTGGTCAGAGTACTCTCGGCAGGCAAGTTCTCCTCTTGCAGGGAAAGTGCACAGAGGCCTGGTGTTCAGATCTGCCTCCTGGCTGAAGATGTAGATCCAAAACGGTGCCTGTCCCAGAAGATTTGTCACCTCTGCAGTTTGCACACTCACCTGCACAGGCTAGACTCTGAGGGACCCTGGACACAATATGNCTCTCTCACCTGCTCTGGCAGACAGAGCCCTCCCGGGTGGCCACCTTTCCTCTGGCGGAGAAGGTGCCCAGATGTCTGGAGCCCGAAACAGGGTCTGTCCCAGAAGCTAGATTGCTTCTATCTGTCCCAAAGCTGTGTAGCTTCTGTAGTCCACACTCTCACCAGTGCAGACTGGAGCCTGGGCGAACTGGAGCAAAGATGGCTCCCTTACCAGCTCAGGCAGTGGGAATGCTCCAGGGAGGATACCTCTCCTCTGGTGGGTATGGTGCCCAGATTTCTGGAGCCAGAAACAGGATCAGTCCCAGAAGCTGTGTCCTTCTGCAGTCCACCCTCTTCTCAGCAAGGACCAGAGCCTGTGCCTTGTTTAGAATCTTTATGCTGACCATGATTCTTCCAAGCTCCTGGCACTAATAAGCGTCACTTGGGTGCCAGATGGGCCTGCCTGTGGGTGCTTCTTTGTATCTGGGCTTAATGCTTTTCTTTTAGCTCGTTCTTTTGCTTGCTGTGAGTCATTAGAACCTTAGCCTGGCACCTCAAGTTCTGACAGTAATACATTCTTGTTGTAGATAATTTATAAAGTAGAGAGAATGCAAGGCAGAGGCAATAACACAAACTTTTGACAGCTAAAAGCAATCCAAAGGGATGTCTATTCGAACACTCTTATACTCCAAATGAGCAAAATGAAGTGGAAAGGTGCAAAGACAGCCCCCACCCACCTACATCACCATTTCGTATGCCAACCAGCTGTCACTCAAGACCTACAGATGCTGGCTGCCATCACTCAAGCCACAGTCCTGGCTCTACCCTGGGCCTTATGAGTCTAGTATAGTGCCTACCTGTCCAAAGACTTAAGTACTACCAGACCCTAGTCTCCAAAGCATGTTCATCCTATGACAGGCATCAGATTTTAAGAAGTACAAGAACTTTGAAGATGTCCTATGGGATCCTTCCAAGGAAAGGTTCCAGTTCCTCCCTCTAAGAAGCTTACTACTTAATGGGGGGAATGAAGACTGACAGAGTCACAGGAAGCTCTAAAAGGATCCTGGAGCGAGGTAAAACACCAACCATGGCAGCACAAAGCCCTGGAGCCTTTCAGGGATGGTAACATGTGCATTGGCATAAAGGGTCAGGAAGTTTTCCAAAGAGAGAAAGAAGCTTTCCAAAGCACAAAGGCAGATGCGTAGTTAGAAGCATGGTGCAGGCTGGTGCATAGCATGTCTCAGGACAGAGAGTGGTTATCAGCCATAACAAAGCCCATGTGGCAAAAAGGAAACAAAGATAAGACACAACGCCGAATTAGCAGATTACAAGTAGATTAGGAAAGTCTACCAAGCTATGCTAAGAAGGGTAAGCTTTTCCCTTGGTATGGGGAGCCATCAAAAGTGCACAGAGAAAGGAAAACAGCTGAGTTTAGAAATTACTGGGTGGAAGGAAGACAGGAGGGATCAGAGAGGCCAGTTAAGTGACCTCTGCAATGGCCAGAAAGAAAACCAGGACCATCAGAATGCAGATGTGGACCATCAGAATGCAGATGTGGACCACCAGAATGCAGATGTGGACCACCAGAATGCAGATGTGGACCACCAGAATGCAGATGTGGACCACCAGAATGCAGA
>NC_034593.1:99034173-99042594 GCF_900095145.1 Mus pahari | reverse complement strand
GATGTGGACCACCAGAATGCAGATGTGGACCACCAGAATGCAGATGTGGACCACCAGAATGCAGATGTGGACCACCAGAATGCAGATGTGGACCATCAGAATGCAGATGTGGACCATCAGAATGCAGATGTGAAGACAAGGAAGGAGAGAACTTCTGGAGTGGCCATCAGACCATCAGAGGGCACTGATAATCAGACATGGCCATATCTCTAAGAGCTGGAAACACAGACACCTCTGGAGCTGTTCCAAGTCGAAAATGAAGAAGACAAAGAATAAGAGTCTATCTGTTAACAAGTGTCTCCCATGGGGAGCAGTCCATTCTCGACTCACCAGTTCATCTTGCAACTAAGACTCAGCAGACCAGTGCCCCATGGGCTAGCCCCAAAAGCTCTGCATGTCGATTTACACAGGCAATAAATTCAGAAAACACCAGAGGGCACAATAATCACTAAATGGCACATGGGAACTCTCAGTTATACCAAGCCTTCCGATCTGGTTTCCTCCTGGGCTGAGTTCAGGTGTAAGAAGCAGGACATACTCCTCTGCACCATGTGATAGAAACCGGTCTAAACCAGTGACAGTCTTCCAGACTTGAGGTCAAACCCAAAGGCTGCTGCCCTATTCAAGGAGAATCCCTCTAGAATGCAGCTACACTCTCTCTCCAGCCAGTCTTCCCCCTTCAGTCCAGTGGAAGTGTGCCCAGAATGTTCTAACAGGAAATGCCAAGAATGCTTTCTGCAGTAACTACCTGAGAAACACATAGATCCAAGTTGTGAAACAAAGAAAAAGTGGAGAGGTAAGAAAAGGCAGACAGGTTAATAAACTATAATTATTATATGGTGGTATTATCTGGAATGCATAAATATGAACTCAAATGATATATATGGATCTCTGGGATTTAACCACAAAAGCAACAAAAAAATAAAAGCAATATATGTGTCATTGATTTTCATATTGATTATCATATATATATATATATATATATATATATATATATATATATATATATATGGGCTGTAAGCCAAGGACACTCCCAAACTCATGTGTCTAATTAGTTGGTTTCTCAGTCTTCCACTTAACTGACACTCCCTAATAGCAAAAGCTTTACAAGGAAGGTTTCAGACTTTGGAAATAGCTCAGTCACTAAAGTACTTGCTGCACAAGAATGAGGATCTGAGTTCAATACCCAGCAAGTAGCCATCAGGGCTAGAGAGATGGCTCAGCAGTTAACACTGACTGATCTTCCAGAGGGCTCAGGTTTGATTTCCAATGCCCACATGGTGGCTCACAACTATCTGTAACTCCAGTTCCAGAGGATCCAATGCAATCTTCTGGCCTCTTTGGACACAACACATACGTGATGCAGAGAAATACATACAGGCAAAATACCTACACTGTAAAATAAAGGAAACTAAAAATAAAGGAAAGGAAACATTTTAAAACAAGTTATATGAGGATATGCCTGTAATCCCAAAACTGTACAAAGATAGGTGGACCACTGAGACTTACTGATCAGCCAGCCTAGCTGAATCTATAAGGCTCTAGTCCATGTAGAAAATCTTGTCTCAAAAGACAATGACACAAGAGGTTAACCTCTGGAATACACACACACACACACACACACACACACACACACACTCACATACTTATACATATACTCACACACACTCTCACACATACACACACATTCACATACACAGTCACACATACCTCCACATACATAATCATACACACTGACATACACATATACAGACTCTCACACATAATACACACATATACACACTCACATATACACACTCACACATACTCACAGGAGATTTCATCAGTCTCTCCTCAAGTGTATGACTTCTCTGATATGTTGGATCTCTGCAGTCAAAATCTATATGAAGTTTTGTTTAAATAAATTTTATGGCAGCATAACTGCTTGAAATAATCCCATGTATCCTATCAAGATCACCACGGTCTAAGGCTGGTCTTCAATAACAAAATAAACAATAGAATGCCCACGTACACGTGGAAGCTGAACAACACTCTACTCAATGACAACTTGGTCAAGGAAGAAACAAAGAAAGAAATTTAAACTATTTGAGCATCTAATCTCTACTTGTGTTTATAATGGCAGCACATTCCACCTATGCAACACTCAGCCACAGTGCCAAAAATAGGGACAAGAGAAAAAATGATATGAATTAATTAAATGAGTAATGCATTTTATAGCTCAACTATAAGCCTATAGATTCTGTATGATTCCATAGACAGACTTTTACTGAGAATTACTATAATATATAAAGGCAGTATTAAGGAAGGAAGGATAAGAGGGAGGGAGGGAGGGAAGAGGAGGAAGGAAGGGGGAAAAAAGGAGGGAGGGAGGGGAAGGAGGAAGGGAGGAAGGAGGGAGGGAGGGAGGGAAGAGGGAAAGGGAATCATAAATTCTCTGGAGTATATAAGCAACAATAATGGGACTCTAGTTTTTAAAGAGAAGGGTATGAATACTGGTATGAAATTCTCAAACAATTGATTTACAAGTTTTTGGTTTTGTATTTTAAGAATTCAGGTTTTGGTTGTGAGCCTTTAATGGCTGAGCCATCGTAATCAGCCACCAAACGCAGACACTATTGCATATGATTTTGCCGACATGACCCTGATATAGCTGTCTCTTGTGAGGCTATGCCAGTGCCTGGCAAATACAAAAGTGGATGCTCACAGTCATCTATTGGACCCCAATGGAGGAGCTAGAGAAAGTACCCAAGGAGCTGAAGGGGTCTGTAACTCTATAGGAGGAACAACAATATGACCTAACCAGTATCCCCTGAGCTCATGTCTCTAGCTGCCTATGTAGCAGAAGATGGCCTATTCGGCCANCATTGGGAGGAGAGGCCCTTGGTCTTATGAAGATCATATGCCTCAGGACAGGGGACTGCTAGGGCCAGGAAGCAGGAGTGGGTGGGTTGGGGAGCAGGGCAGGGGGAAGGTATAGGGGACTTAAGGGTTAGCATTTGAAATGTAAATGAAGAAGATATCTAATAAAAATTTGTTTAAAAAAAAAAAAGAATTTAGGTTTTACTGTCACAAACCCATGTCCATACCTGACGTGCTATGTCTGCTTTTCTACTAAACTGTTGGTTTGCCAAGTTTACAACAGACTTTGTGACTTAAAAGGCTCCAGTGTTTCTTAATGCATGTTTTACAGAGGTTTACTGGCCCTTGACTTTGACACTCCACCAAAAGGACTGCCATACTACAGGTGAGCCATCCTAAAACGGAGGCAGTATAGGCAGGGTCGTATGATTACAATGGCCCCTTCCCTCATTCCCTTACGGTCACTGTACCGTTTGCCTTAACGAACAATGAAAGCTGGAAACAGGAAGTGAATATATAAAAACAAGCATGAGCATTAAAACAACTGCCCTTTGCCAAAGATGACGATGAACTTCTGCTCCCCTTCCTTGTGTGGCTTGCTCTTGGCACCTGAAGTCAAAGCCTTGTACGTCTTAGCCACGCACTTCTTGACCGCGTCATCACTACAGACCTTATTCAAAAGCTGTTCTAGTTTCCTTCTCTGTTGTTGATAAAACACTGACCAAAACCAAAGTGGAGAGAAAGGGTTTATTTGGCTTCTAGTCCATCATCAAGGAATTCCGGGGCAGGAACTCAAACAGAGGCCATGGAGGCGTGCTGCTAACTGGCTTACTCCCCTTATCCTGCTCAGCCTGCTAGTTCTTATACAACCCAGGTCCTCCTCCCCTAAGGGTGGAGCCACCCACACTAGGCTGGGCCCTTCCACATGAATCAACAAACTGACCCCACAGTCTTTCCTACAGGCCAATCTAGTGGAATCAAGGTTTCTCTCCCCCGACTGACTCTAGCTTGTATCAAGTTGACAAAAACTAACAGGCACCGAAGCACAGGCTAAAGAGGAAGGAAAAGCGACAGAGACCTACGATACGAATGGAGTCTGAGGCTTTCTCATTCTCGTAGGAAGAAATAAAACTACTCTCCCAAAGAAAATGCTCCTTCTGTCTGCTGTTCTTCCCACACTTTGTCCATTTCTACATCCGTGCCCTTGCCAGAATATAACCCTCAATCAGCTCTGTCAAAATAAAGCAGCCTCACATGAACTTCCACTGAAGTCCCAGCTACAGTCCCAGCTAGCTATCAAAGCCCAGCTATGTCACCTGTGCCCATCTCACCTCGCTCAGCCCAGCCCAAGCCTACCTCCCTTCTAGCCTCACTACACCTAGGCCAACACTGGCAAGAGTGTAAATCTGTCATATACAGGAGGCCACCACAGGAAAGCCAGTAGATAGGAATCACTTCCTGCTGTTCTTTGTCTGCCTAGTCAACAGTGATGGAGAAAAGAGACCTATGCCCTGCTAATGAGAACAAAGCATCAGTCACAAGGCTTCTGGTAGGAAAAATCCATTCTCATTGTCTTATAGGCTTAAAGGGTTCGTTGACATGAAACGTATTTCCAGCAGGAAACTATAATGCACATTTTTAAGGTTGCTATTTTTTTTTCTTTTAATCCAAATGTCTACTTGTATGTCCTCTGTATTTCATTTACATAGGGGGCATTAGAATAGGGACCCTAATGTGCTGCAGTTCACAGTGGAGTCCACTCTAAGTGTGAACACTCTGAAGGAACACACACAACTGTAAGGTCAGATTTCCATTAGTGGTCGGCCTTGCTACAACTGGTGCACAGCCCTCCTGATGGATGTGATGTGCTTCTTAGATTGACTCTCCTCGAAACCCAACTGAAGAATCAAAGTTGATTCTGGCACTTAAGCTTTATAATAGTCAATAGATGGGTCAACTGCTCATTAGAGTCAAAGCGGTCTCACAAATGGCTACACTGCAGACGACAAGGTGAATTGGAGAGATTGCTTCAGATTAATCAAATTGATTTTCTGAGAGGATCTGAAAACGATGTTAATATACAAATGAAAAATAAAAGGCATAATGCCAGTCTGGTTGTATACATTTCTGAAGTAGGTAACAGTTTAATTCCTAAATACTAAATATTATTGCTTTCTCTATTTTTCATATGAAAAGTGATACAAATTTTACTAATACTACCTTCCTTATGAATTTTATAAAATGTTAGTTCAAAAACACTAATGGCCTAAGACTTAATTTGCTAAAAGGTTCTTTGAATGAAGATTAAGTATCATTAATCTAGACATGCCCTAAAATGCTTTAATATTTGAACCCCCAAAATGCTTTAAAATTTGAAATTTTTTGAACACAGCCACAGTAAGACAACTAAAAAATTCTACACTAGCCTCTATTGATGAATCACAATCAATACAGCACACCATACTAGTTTGTTTTCTATTTTTGTGATAAATACCATAGCCAAAAGCAACTTAGGGAAAAGAGTTTGTTTGAGCTTTCATGTCCACGTCACAGCTATCATTGAGGGGAGTAGGGCAAGCCCTGAAGCAGAAACTATGGGAGAACTGTTGACTAGCTTGACCTCCATGGCTGATTCACTTTGCTTTTTATAAAACCCAGGATCACCTACTCAGAGATGGCAACACCCACAGTAGGCGGGGCCCTTCCACATCAATCATCAATCATACTCCCACAAACTTGCCTTCAAGCCAACCTGATGGGGGTGATTCTTAAACTGACTTTCCCTCTTTCCAGATATGTCTAAGTTGTTTTAAGTTGGCAAAAAAAAAACTAACCAGTGCATGCACAAAGGATACTGTACAAAATTGCCTTCTCTGGGTTCTACGTGTAAACATAGCACAATTATGTGTTTAGATTTATATTCCTTCCCCCAAGATATCCAATTAGGTATATACAGATATTCCAGAATACTTACATTAGAAATATTTCATTTGCCAAGATTTTAAGAAAAGTATTATTTAAGCCATAGAATCCTCTTTAATATATTTCTTATCCATCTCAGCATTTTATTTAAGTAAGATTTATCTCCCTTTTTGTATCTTGAATCATATACGATGACATCAAAGCTTCAGAAACCAAATGTAATTAGCTGTAGTGAAGCCAAATATAGGCAAAGAGAAAGTATAGAAAGGCAAAGAAAGGGGGTTGTTTGTCAGTTTTTTCTGGCCTCCCTCCACCTACTCTTTATCCTTCTTCCTCAATTGGTTTATGTTCCCCCAATTTTACATAGTCAACCTGTCTTATCTACCCTACCTAGACCTAGTGATGACCCAATGACTGGGGTAAGGCCCATTTAGGTAGGTCTATAACCAGCTGAAGTATCATATGCAAGAAGCAGTGATTACAGAACTGACTTGCCACAGTGAGAATTCTGAGGAAGTGGATTAGCATTGCCCCCTCTGCCCGTATCAGACACCATCAGAGCTGTTTTTATTTAATAACGGACTTGGTTTCAACATCCTTTTCAACACTGCTCCAAAAAGCTATTACAAACAAATCAGAATCAGCATATGGCTTGAAATGGATTTGAAGCCCCTGGATTAGATTATTTTTGTCAATGACAAAATATTTTTAAAAAAGTCTCTCTAGGAAGTAGGATCCACATCCAAAGACAGAGCTAGATGTCTGCTTGTTTGTGAATTTATTTTACATTTATTTATAACCAATGGGGCTTTAGAACTAGTCAGAAGGACTCTGATTATCTGGGGCACTTGAGACAAGTCAAGTCTAGACTGGACACACCTGAAGAGAGATCTCACTGATTCAGGCCCTCCTGAATCAAAAGCATTCAGTGTGTGAACATAAATTAGCCGTGGCCACAAGCTGCCTGCGCCACTGGTTTCTCTGAAACATCTGGTACTTACACCTCAGTTGCTCCAGCCAGCAAGCATCTCCTCTTACCAATCCTGAGTTACAGCTCAGGTAAGGGGAGCAAGGCTTATGGCTTTCACCTGACTGGGTACTCTACAGGGCACTTCCCTCCGAGAAGGCTACAACCATACCTCCTGACAGTTTAACAAATGACCGTTGACGTAGTTTAACGTCAGCCATACTTCTTAGCTTCCTGCCTTTGAGTCAGACACTGAGATGGGCTTCAGTGGGCTAAGTTCTTGGCACCCGGGAAAAGCAGTGTTCCCTTTTGGAGACTCAAGTGAAAAATTATTTTCCCAGCTCCCAGAGACAGCCCACAACCTCTCCTCAAGTCCTTCTGCCCCCATCTCCAAAGTCATCAGAGTGGGACCTCTCTCTCCCCTCCCTTCCTCTCTTTCTCACCTTGTGGGGCAGGTTCTCTGTCGTTGAGGTTCCGTGATTACAGTGGCCCTGCCCAGAAGCTCCAGCAGCATCCCTACTTTTCCAGATCTTCACCTCTTTCCCATCTTTATTTATTTATTTATTTATTTATTTATTTATTTATTTATTTGTAATTTAAGGTAGCAATGCTCAGTCTCTAACAATTAGGTCAAGAGTATCTTGGACTGGTTGTTATTGACATTGCAAGATGACATAGAGTCTAAAGATTCTTCAGCCATAACTCATATAGGTATGTATTAAAAATTCTAAAATTCAGCATTTTACCAATTATGGCTACTGAAGGGCAATGCACACATACTCGTTTCCCCCTTCTAGACACGCAAATCAGACAACGTGTCCAGATAGGCCAATTACACAGAAAATTTCTGGTAAGACAGACAAATGATGTGTGGAAAGAAACATAACAAGACATTCGCAGATCTACTCCTTTGTCTCAGGGCAGATGAAAGGCTGATACTGTAGCCAACCACTACACTAATGTGTCTGAACTATGGGTTGACTCTTGGTGCAGTGTTATCAAAGTCAGACAACTGTCCCTCGACCATCTGTCCTTGTTATTTATACAGCCTCTGTGTAGTGCCCTCAACTAGTGGTCTGTTTTCAGCATGGCATATAAACACAAAGCCATCACATGCCCTGCCCAGCAGTTCAGATTCTGAATGTACGACCTAGGCACATTTGTTTATAGCAACTTATGTTTATTTCAAATAAACTATATCATTAGGTACTAAGGATATTTTGGTTTCTTTGTGAGTGTTTCCTCTGTATAAACCACAGTACTGTACAGTATTTCCTGTAAAATAATAACTTTTTTTTTCTCAGAATGGGGACATTTGTCAGATGTAGTCACACATAATCTCCCAACTCTTACTGCATCTACTTCAGTTCCATGTTTTACTCAAAGTTAAATAGATGCTTTAAAGGGTATCTTTATGTTGTCAAGGATTGTACAGTGATTAAAATAGATACTAAATTTAACCTACTTTACTCAAAACACAGATCTTTCATATCATTCTGGAATCTTTTGGTCAGAAGAATATCAGAGTTGGGATATCTGTGACATCACATAACCCTGCTGCTCTGATTTTATGAGAGAAACCTAAATAGAGGCAGAATACACAGAAGCAACCTGCTTCATACAGCAGCACAGCTCCTTAACCAAAGGTCAACACTCCCCCTCCAAAGGAAAAG
>NC_034593.1:99030869-99033708 GCF_900095145.1 Mus pahari | reverse complement strand
AAATACCCATGTAATACCAACTTGAAACTACTGTCTTGGAAGTACCTCAGATGAAATCAGTGAATTGTCCCTCTTTAGTATAACAAGAGAAAACAGAAGAAGGTCAAAAAGACAGGCTAAATGACCAAAGATGAGTAGAATTTTACATATGTAAAAGTTTAGTAATTAAAAAGTATCCCTACATATGTATCACAGTGTCAATTTTCAATATTGTCTATTCAGAATGGTCTTTCCTCCTATCTCATAACAGCTCACATCACATGAAGCTTAGTCTCTCCATCATTTGTTTTCTGTCCTTTGATTTTCATTCTCCTCACTTGCCCATCTAAAGGTAGTCTCCCCTGCACATTTCAAACTATATTTGCCCTATAGGAACATAGGAACAACCCACCAGTAGGAACGGAGTGAGCTAGGCTGAGACGTTTTGGGAGCTCCGGGCCAGAGAGTCTCCACGAGATAAGAACAAGACTTCCAGACTGCCTAGGGCAGAGAGTAGCAGGGTGAAACTTGGGAACATGCCAGTTCTTTTTAATATTTTCCTGCAACCGGGAATGGGACCTAGAAAGGTGAAACTCATACCCTATTATTTGTACCAACTCCCCCATGAAGCAGCCCCATCTTGCTGTCCAGGCATAAAGTCAGACAGTGAATACTCATGGTAGGCTAATGCAGCATTGTAGACAATCATGCAATGAAACATAAGCCTAACAGAGGGAGGAGGTCTTGACTGTGGAGGTTCAAAGAAAAGGATTCTTCTTGGAGCAGGAAGAAAGAGAACACCAGCACACTGGAAAGAGGGGGAAACCCAGGATTCATGATGGGACTTCCTGACAGTAGGTTCTACTTTGACCATTTCTTCCTTTGAACTTACAGAACCAGAAGATCAATCACTTTAAGACACTTACCCTCAACATACACATTCTTTTCCCTTATCTATAAACACCTAGTACAGTCCACCCCATTTACATTTCCTTTGGATTGCTGCATGGTGAGGGAGTGAGCTGCAGCCCAGGGCGAGCATGCCCTCAGCTCTGCCCTACATAGAAATGGGACTTGGACAGGAGGGACTGACTGTCCTGCAGTCTAGGTGCTGGCCAGCGAGAAAAAGCCTCAGTCAGCATCCAACATGCAAGTTGGCACTGGCACAGTAGAGAAGAAGTGCAAGCTGGCACCAGCACAGTAGAGAAGTGCAAAAGAGCACAACCCCAGGGAACGGGCTGCGCTCCAGCTCCTGAGGGAGAGAGACATGAGGGAGGAGGAAAGGGAGGCAATGAACATGTGACTTGACCATCGCCATCCTTCAGCATCAAGCGGCCTTGAATAGGTTCCATCTAGCCCGCCTTAATTCATAAACACTGGGGGTGGGGCGGTGTCTTGTTTTCAATAGTGAATTTTCGTTTGACCTTTAATCTATGCTTTAGCCTATTGACGTGGGAAGTGTTCTAATCATTCTAAACTTATATAGAGAGGAATAATAATTTCATCTCTACTGGCAAGAGAAAATAAAATCAGCACATACATTGCACTGCACTCTTGGTAAGAGTGCTGTAAATACACAGGAAGTCAAGAGGAAGCAAGCGCTCACTCCCACAGGATGCTGCCCTAAAGGGAACAGGCTGTGAAAAATAATTCCTGCTAGGTCAGGATGTGGCCGGAAATAAACAGATAGCACACAAGAGGTCTCTAACATATCTTCTGTCCATGTTAGGCAGCATCAGCTAAGCGTGCTTCGTCAAAGACATGTAATCTCCCCCAGTTAAAAACTTCGCCATCAATCCAATGCAGTGCTTTTTAAATATAACATTTGGGGCAAATACAGAGACATTGATTTCCTTTTGCTATTTTGTGGCTTTATGTGAGTGATTTCAGGTTTTATGAGCTACAACGAAATGTGGATTAAATTCTCAATTTCAATCGCATTACAGACTTTTTCTAAATCTATCATTCTCACTGAAATGGTCAATTCCTGGAAAGGCCATGTATGTGAGGCAGAGATGAGGCTCCATTCCGGGATGAGCGCTGCACTATGGGCAGAGTCCAGTCCTCATAGGTGGGCGTTGCTGCTTTTTAAACAGCTTGACTGGACCTATGCCTTTAATACAGGCTTTCAGATGCAGTGGGTGGGAAGTGTCCTTTTCCGTAAAGAATGATATAATTCCTAACTTCTTGCTTCTCTTTTTCGTTTCCCTATTCCTTTATAAGCATTTACAACCTTCTAGAAGCAATTGTAAAGCAACTTTGCATGTGTTCTCCAAAGGGACTCTCTGCTATCTTGTTACACGCATGGTTTTCAAGCAAAATTTGTTCCTCTGCAAAATTATTTACTTTAAACTAAGACACTTTCATGAGCACCCTGGGTTCTACTTCACCCTGCTTTGGGGGAGGGGATCACACTGGATTCCATTGGATAGCTGCAAACCAGGGCTCACACAGAAGGCTCTGGTTAAAGTCGGTGGGCCACACAAGAAGACTGAGTGATGAATCTGGACAAGAGATAGCGGCAGTTAGGAGAAGGGCAGATGGTAGGCATGCCAAAGACATGAGAGGAGTAAAGAGAGCATTCTCAAATAAATTAATTTTGAAATAAGAAAAAACCATGTTTCTGTTTAATGACAAATTATTCACTGCATGTAGTTTACTAAAAGAAGAATAGGAGGAAAAAAAAGATAAAATAAAAACTACATCTACTTTAACCATGAAAAACATAAACTACAAGGGCTTAGTTGTATGTGGCTGTAATCTCTGATGAGATAGGAGAATTACAAGCTAAAGGGTAGCCCAGGATACAAAGTGAAAGCCTGTCTCAAGAGAAAAAGAAAAAGGAAAAGGAAAAAGAAAA
>NC_034593.1:98999635-99030528 GCF_900095145.1 Mus pahari | reverse complement strand
ACACACACACAAACACAAGGGAGAGGAACAAGAACATTTTGGTAAGACTTCCTTCTGCACTTTGATGTACGAAGAAACATAAGAAAACATCCAGAATCCACCCACTACTTCGCAACCTATTTTCACAAATCTATTATGGGGCTGTCTTTACAGCTAAGCTTTATGCCACTCTATCCCTCTCTGAAAAATATTTAAACAGCTGCAGAAATCTCCAGGCTATATATCTTTGAAAACTCATTTAGGCAACTTCCCTCTGGTGGGTGGCTATTTGAGTTACTATCTTTTATTACAAATTATTAAATTAACATTGCATCTCTCAGCTGGTATCTGGGAGACTTTAGGAGTGTTCATTTCCTTAGAGATATCCTGAAGGTAACAGAACAGAATAGAAAAAGAAAATTAAAGAGGCACTGGAAGGAAAGAAAGTCCCTCACCCCCGCTGGCTGAGAATCAAGAGACATGGATTGTGTTAACAGTAAAATAAGCTTTAAGCTCATAACCTATGCTTAAGGTGTCCTCTGACCTTTTTCTTTATCTGACTAGCCTATAAACTGGTATAGTGTTCCTCATAAACCACCTTAAAATCTTATTCACTTTCTTAAAAGCTTTTTTAAAAACCATATAAACATGCATAGCAAACATTTTGCCTTAATCTTTGAAATCCTTTGACCAAGTCAACCTCAATAGGCATGAAGACCTTATCCATGGCTACCCTTAGATACTCACATGTGACACTCTCTGAAAACCTAACCCATGGCTACCGTTAGACACTCTCTGAAGACCACTCGCATGTGACACCCTCTATTGACCCAGTTCCCACTCTTGCTTCAGGTGTATGAAACAGTTCTTCACCTTCTTTTGTTTGTCTCTCCCTCCCTCCTCCTTCTCCTCCTCCTCTGGCTTCTCCTTCTCCTCTCCGACTTCACTGAAGATAATGCTACAACCTTTTCTTAATAATTCTAACTTTACTTTTCACTAACTCTCATTTCCATTTCAAACAGCAGACTTTTAGTTCTGATAGACAAAGATGAAGCTTGTGGGGGTTCTGATTTGTACTAATTTTTGCTATAATTATGAGCAGTTGCAAGCGGTATTAGAGGTGAGAGCAAGCACCCTGAACCCTTGGAGCTATTCCTTGGAGGCTTTGTGTCTTGATGTAGGAGAGGAGTGGCTGAGGGTGTGCAGTCTGGAATCTGATATTGTTTAAACCCCAGACCCACATCTTACAAACCATGTAACTCTGGAAGGTAACCTGACCATTATCTCTAGAGAAAACTGTAGAGTAACTACGAGAAGTAAATGTAATCACCTACATGGCGTGTGTGTGTGTGTGTGTGTGTGTGTGTGTGTCCCATTTAGTCCTGAGTACTCCCTCCCTTTAACCAGTTAGATTCTCCACATGCACAAAGTAAAGAGAATTAAGAAAAAAATCCATTATCCTATGCCATTGTCTTCTGAAATCCCAGAATTTATCTTCAGCAAAAAAATTCACAAATTGTGAATTCACAATTTGCACATTTTCCTATAACTGTGGCATAGTTCCATGTACTGTGATACTCCATCTACATGTGATTTTTAATGTTATCTTCATAAGGTTTCAAAGACTTGTATAACATTAATTTATCAAATTTCCAGGAGATGTTTGTTTTACCCCTCTGCGGTAGTAATAGTTTTGTATTTGCAAAACAATATCCATCATTAAAAATGTCCTCTGAGATGGCCTAGTCGGCCATCAATGGGAGGAGAGGCCCTTGGTCTTGTGAAGATCATATGCCCCAGTTCAGTGGAATGCCAGGGCCAGTAAGCAGGAGTGGGTGGGTTGGGGAGCAGGGCGGGGGGGGGGAGGGTATAGGGGACTTTTGGGATAGCATTTGAAATGTAAATGAAGAAAATATATAATAAAAAAGTCCTCTGAGCATCACCGTTGGCGGAGGAGGGAAGCAGGGGGTAAAGGTGTCCAAAGCCATTGCACACCCTCGCAAATATTTTCTTTTCTAAAACTTCAATGAACATCTAGAACAAACTTCAGTCTCTTGAGTTTTTGCTACCATAAAATGCTACTCTTGAAGAAATTTAAATCAGACACACTGGTAAACACCATTAAATAGCAATTGCTAACAATCATTTTGAATGTAAAATACCATTCAGTCAGTTGTATTAATCCCAATATACAGTCTACTAGATTAAGGTCCAACTTATGACTATTTAGATTTCCAAAACATTCACACAAATCACAAGAAGTAAACCTGAAAACTTCCTTATTAGGGAACCCAAGGTCCCCTGACTAATTCCATCATTTCTACTATGCACAGTACTGCTTTTAAGTTCCTCTTTATGGTAAAGGAAAATCCTGACTTCCTGAAATGTATACTCATTTGTAGCTTTAATACCCCTTTATAGCTTGAGGGAAAAGAAAGCCACATAGAAAACATCAGCCCATCTTCTCCATTCCGTGATCTTCTCATCTCCAAGCCACTGTCTTAGCAAAACTCTAGGTTAATCCAAAATACATTACAGTTTTTCATATGGTTCGGCCTATGTATCTGATTTTTTTTTTTTTTTTTTTTTTTTTTTGGCTTTTTGAGACAGGGTTTCTCTGTTTAGCCCTGGCTGTCCTGGAACTCACTTTGTAGACCAGGCTGGCCTTGAACTCAGAAATCCCGAGTGCTGGGATTAAAGGCGTGCGCCACCACACCCGGCTTATGTATCTGATTTTTAAAGGGTCATGAATTGTAACAGCCACTGAAAACTACGGACTTGAGGGGTTAATGTTCTCTGCAATATATCTGGGCTTTTATCCCTCTTTAACTCTTTGCTTCTCCCTCACAAAGATTAAACATGTATCCTTAACTTCAATTGAGACCATGCATGTAATAAAAACTGTATCAGAAAGAGAGGTTACATGCAAAGAAGAAGGAGCAGTATGCAAACAGAAACGCAGTGGAACTGGGCACCTGTCCTATACAAGACATTCAAACATGTTTTCTTAGTGAGCTCTTTCCTAGCACAAATCTGCACCCTGTATTATGGTGAAGGCATTACACACTATATTCCCCTGTCTTAGTAGAAGCCATGCAAGATAGGTAAAAATAATTCAATTATTGGTGAGGAGCCATTTTTTTTCTCTCTTAAATGAATGTCCTTGAACAATTCACTATTAAAGCCTGGTGGCCTGAGGCTTTATCATTCTACATTCCATGTTCACATAAATCAAGATTAATAAGGCTTTAGAGCAGCAAACACAGGCACGAGAAGAAGCTGGCTGGCTGGGAGCAAGGTTGCCAAAGACTGCCTTGAGATGACTAGCTTGCTAACACATTAATTTTCATTTTTTTAGCCAAAACCAATAAATTGGCTTCTAATAACATGATATGAAATTGTACATTTGTTGCTATAAAAGCCCTTCCCTAAATGAACACAAGTTTTATGGCAGGTTTGAAACTCTAAGATGTAAGACTGTAGGAAGTTATTTGTCATGACAGTCCGTGGTGCGGGCCTAGTATAATAGGAGACACGGTGTCCTGAAGAATCAACCCCTCGGCGCATCTTCACCTGTTCTTGCACTATTACAGATGTGAGCCTATTGTTACCTGCTCTTTGGCAAATCTAGACTATATTTTTCTACAACAAAACTAAAAGCTTTGGCTATAAAATATTCAGGATGCATGCAGAATGAACGGGAATACAAGTCCACTGGCTGTGCCTCTTTCTCTAAGAAAGACAACTTTATCCCAAGGCTTTGCTCTGCTTCCCATGGTGTGGAGTGAAGGGGGCTGGCTGTTCCCTCGAGAGCAGCAGGTGCTAGAAAAGGAGGATCAGGAGAGTGTGCATATCACAAGGGCAACCTCTCACTGCAAAGTATACCGCATGGTTGCTGTATAACTGACATCTCCCAAGTAGGAAGTGGTTTTATTTACTTAGTAGAGAATAACAATACAGGTGATGAAAATTATCCTGAATAAACTACACCCACTCTGGCTTTTCAATGAAGCAAATGAGCTTAGTCTCATTTTTATGTGGGACTTTAGGGATTTGTGTCAATATAGTAACACGTTGTTAATTAAATTACCCATCTGTAAAGATAGACCATCAACCCAATATAAGAAAATCTCTTTGTTTACATTCCATGTCTTTGCTTCAAGAGGAATAAGATTGTGAAGATGGAAGGAGCAGCTTCGTTTTGAGATATAAAGGAAATTTTCCTACAAATAAGTTTTATTCCATTCATTCTGATCTGTCCTCCAAAATAATTGTCCTTAAATTTTTAATCAATACATTTATTAAAAGCATATTTTAAGACAAATTTAAAACTAATACTATAAAAGAAAAACAGTATTATCTGAGATCCAGAGCTATATGAGTCACAGCTAATAATATTTTCCTAACTCTCCATGGAAATGAACTCCCATGACCAAGAATATAATGGCTGACTGGTGTCAGGCGCTGGAAGCCACAGGGATCTTCTAGATACAACTAGACAAGGTTTTAACAGTTTGTGTACTGTTTAAATTATTTAATGCTTTCTCCATGTGTGACCTGCTTATGTTGGTATTTTTTTTTTAAAGATTTATTTATTTATTATATGTAAGTACACTGTAGCTGTCTTCAGACACTCCAGAAGAGGGTGTCAGATCTTGTTACGGATGGTTGTGAGCCACCATGTGGTTGCTGGGATTTGAACTCCGGACCTTCAGAAGAGCAGTCGGGTGCTCTTACCCACTGAGCCATCTCACCAGCCCTTATGTTGGTATTTTTATTTCGGGTTGTTTGACTATTTATTTGTTTGCCTTTGAAATGAGATAAAAGTCTTAGAATTCATTATTTTGAGGATACTTGGGGAGTTTCTTGATGAATGACATATCTGTGGGTCTTCTGGTATGCATTCTGATGGTTGATTCAGTGCTAGAAGGTCATCATCCTAATACATATAGCAATGTTAGTGTGACAGCCCTTAAGCTATTTGAGTCATATAAAAAGACATGGCTTTTAAAAGCTCCCAAAATTATAGGAAACTCAGGCTTTATTTTACATTGAAAGGCCAACAAAATAAGTTCAACAGAAGCTCCTTAGAGTATCTTTGATACTTTATCAGAAAATTAAAATCAAAATATTTATAAAGCTGTAAAAAAAAAATATTGAAACCAAAACAAGAAAACTTAAACCAGGAATTTTTGAACACAAGTAGTGACAGCAATTACAATGACAGCAAACAAGGAGATAAAACTAATAGTTTTTCTATATATGATACTGTTGTGGATTTTTTGGTTTTGGGTGTGGGTAAGTTTATAAAATAAGTATTATATTGAAAGTATAAAATATAATGTAAATCTTCCCCGCTTCCATTTTAAATGCCAGCTCTAATTGCATGTAAGTTCATGACGTTGTACAGACTTTATGTCTTGTTAGCTGAGGTGTGATTTTTTTTGTTTAGCTGAAAAAAATTTTTTATAATAAAGTCCATAAAATTAAAAATGAAAACCGGTATCCTTAGACTTATCAGACCTTATTATTAAATATCATGTCTAAACATTAATTCAATCTTTGCTAAATACAAATTCAAATGGAATTTGTTTATAGTCTGGACATTCGGTGGTATACATAAGTCTTATTTTTTGTGAGGCATGATGAAGATGTCATAATTAGGCACAACCCCATGAGTCTAGCGCAACTGTAGTCCCCCCCCCCTTCGTCAGTGCAGCCCTAAGAAGCATGGCGGGGGTGGCATCTGATCAAAGCAGCCTCTTAAAGTGTCGTCTCATGATTATGCAACCACATTTGTCCTTTCTGGAGCTATGCTGAGCTCCATTTCCTGGACCCATTCTGACTCAGAAGTTTTCTATCCCCTGACCTAGACAGTGGTGAGACACATATATTTGCAAATCTTGATGTGTGGGGCTCACTCCCCATTAAGAAAAATGTGGATGCACAGACAATCCACATGGGGTGGAAGACATTCAGATCCAGATGCTGATAAGATGTGCAAGTAGGCGGTGGAGAAATGAAACAGGAGCAGAACAGTGTGCACATCGTGAAAAGAGGTGGGCCTGGAAACACAAACACGAGCCTGGTGTGAGCAGCCTGCGCTGCCTGGTATCTTGGCCCATGGTGCCACCGAGAACCATGTCTGGTGGGTCCATGGTCCTGCAGTAGCAGACATCTGTGTTGATGTTTCTGGCCCATGTTACCACCAAAGGCCATGTGGATGTCCCTGGTGTAGACTGCTGGCTGAAGCCATGTTGATATCCAAGGGCTGTGCAGAGCTGGCCTCACCCATCATCTGTGGAGTGTAGGAGCAAGAGAGCTCGCCCCACCCTTCACTGCAGCACTCGGGACCCTACACCTCACCTGGTTAGCACAGTAGAACTGGCCCTGATGACATGCGTGCCAGAGACCTGGCCCTGCCCCTCACTATCTGTGGCAGTAAGGAGAGCTGGCCATGATGATGTGGGAATGTGAGAGCCAATCACAAGAACATAAGGACGTAAGAGCTGGCTCCATTCTTCAAAGGCTATGACACTTGAGTAAACTGGCCCTGTCTTTAGCCTGGGCAGTGATAGAGAGCTGAACCCAGTGGTGGTGTGGATGCAAGCGAGCTGGTCCTCATGGACGGAGAATGAGAAAGTTGGTGGGATGACCAACTCAGCTACCACCCAGGTCCAGAATCATGCAGATTCTTTGAGTTGGCCCACCCCGGCATCTACATCCTCTATAAACTACTAGAGTGCTGAACAACCCAGTCCTGCAGAATCAAAACTGCAGGAACTCCTTGACATAAGATACCTGAGGGGAGGCTTGGTGAGGATGCAGTATCAACAGTGTAGCAGAAGCCAGAGGCCTTGAGCCAGACCGTTGATTCACTGCAATAAACATTTGTTCAGTAAAGCTGTTTGGGCAAACGGGTATACTGTGAAACACACTGTGACACACCACAGCATCCTTGGTGAGATTTTGGTTTTGTCTCTTTTGGGAAGAGGTTGCAAGAACAGAGAGAGAATATGGAGGGATGGGGAGAGGAGTGAGATTTTCCACACGATGTGAAATTCACAAAGAACCAGTAAAATAAGTTTTTAAAAGACATTATAATAATGTAAGTAACGATTCTTCATTTGTGAGCCATAAAGAACAAAGCATTTAGAAGACAAATGCCGTGTTGCCTATCCTCAGCTCAGCAAATAGGATATATTTAATAGATAATACATAGATCAAGTAGAGTCAAATAGCAATCTTTGAAAAAATGAACATCTGGGGCTGGAGAGATGCCTGTATGCTTAAGAGCACTGGCTGCTCTTCAGAAAACCCAGGATGAACTCCTAGCACCCACGTGGCAGTTCACAAGAGTCTGTAACTCCCGCTCCAGCAGCCATGATGCCTTCATATGACATCAATGAGTGCCAAGCACTCATACGGTACACACACATGCATGCAGGCAAACACCCCTGCACATAAGATACTCTTTTAAAAATGGACATCTTAGTTGTCTTCATAGTGGTTTAACTGCATCTCTCTTTTCATTACCATGTTTTATAGTGCTGTGTTTGTGTGCACATGCATTCTTTAGCTTGTAACTTAGGTTTTTCATAGGTCTACTAGATAAAGTGTCTAAGGATACCTCATATATTTGCTCATGAACTAGCCTGATAGATATTCTATAGAATTTAAGAAACTTGGAGGTAAATACAATACTCTACTAAGCTATAAAAGAATAGTGTCTCTTTCCCTAATTAGCTTCTATTCTATTTCTTTTTTCAATGTTCAGTTTCTTCATTTTTAATCTTCTCTTTTTTATTTATACTGTCATGTCTCAATTTATTATATAAGTAAATAAAAAAATGAAGACATTTTATTTTATTTTAAGAGAACAGATGTAAAACAAACTTCATGCATTTGTAAAACCACCCACAGGCTAGGGTGATACATGCCTATAATGCCAGCACTTGGAGAGTAAAGGCAGGAGGATTAAGTGTTCTAGGTCAACCGCAGCTACACGGTGTGAGGTCATCTTGGGCTATACAAGACCTTGTCTAAAAAGCAGAGAGAGAGAGAGAGAGAGAGAGNNNNAGAGAGAGAGAGAGAGAGAGAGAGAGAGAGAGAGAGAGAGAGAGAGAGAGAAACAACTGTAAGATGTAGAGGGCCATGTTTATAGAAGACCCAGGAACTAATAGCTAAGAAGTTATGATTTATCATATGTGAGCATTTTCAGCAACCCCATAAATAACGTCAATGGCTCCCCACAACTAGATCCACAATGGGAACTCTGCCTACTTAGGGTATTGCTGCAACACCACTAAGTCATCCAGAATGACAGAAGGAATTCCAACTATAAATCCTACATGGTATAGATAAAAGGTCACTGCACGCAGTCTGTCCACTTGGGAACCTAAATGTCTACTGCTTATAAAAGTCTCTCAAGGGCCGGGTGCTATGGGTGAGAGGGCAGGGGCAGATGTAGCCCTGTAAGCTCTGGGCCAGTCTGGTCTACACAGCAAGTTCCAGGCTCACCAGGGCCAAATAGTAAGACAGAGTCTCAAATAATGATAAAAATAAAATAAAATAAACACTAGGGTAGCCTCTTGATCAAAAATCAGGGAAGCATAAAGCCAAAAACCCTTCAGCTACTCTGGAGTAGTATTGGGGTACTGATTTATAGCATGTCCCTTTCATTATTAGCTTTCATAGTAATTTTCCTGAAAGAACATTCATCTGAGAAACTGTACTTACTATCTCACAGCCAATAAATTCAAATATTATCTCGCTTCTTTTCCAGAATATAGACTTATGTTTTGGGAAATGCATTAGAAGGGCCCTGACTCTGGCCTTCCATACACGTTTATTATTCTACCCAATCCACACCCAACACCATCAAACATCAAATTATCAAAAGCCTGAGAGATACTAACAACGGCAGCATTTCCTACCTCCCTGGACCCTAATGTAAGCACTCTATAGTGACCATCTTGGCTCAGACAGATTACAAATGGGCACTGGAAATGATCTGGCACATGGCTGATAAGGTGCCTGCAAGTATCATCCATATTCTCTCTTCACGGAAAAACAGGTCAAGGGTAGCAAGGAAAAACCTACATCCAGAATCACCTACCACAGTTCTGATAAGATCATCTGCACACACACACACACACACACACACACACACACAAACACACACACACACACACACACACATAGATGCACGCATGCATGCATGCACACAGGCACTCATGCATCCATGGGCACTACTCTAGACTTTAATACATCCATTCTAACCTAAGAGTTTCAGACTTTGCCATGAACTGACAAGTCCTTGGCTCCTCACACACTGTCTTGATTCGTCAGGGCGGCTCATGCTCAAAGGCCATTCTAACTGGCGCTGAGGTGAGCCAGAGAAGGCTCTGTACTCAACAAGGGATCCCTGCAAAGATGCAGGTGCTTTGGATGGAAAACAAGTGACTCAACAGCCTCACCTCATCAAGACTCCATACCTCTGCAGAAGCTGCCAAGCACTGTAGCCTGCAGGTGTCGGACACACGCTTTATTTTGGAGCATGCCTCCTGTACTGATCCCCAGCAGGCAAGGACATCTGTGCATTTCTATGCACACCATCACCACTACACTCCTGTAGATGTAAATATGTCTTTAAGAGATGAGTGGATATAGAAAACTCGCACGTGGGCATCACAGCCAGAGGACACAAAGCTGAGAGCTCTGCATGGTTGCTGCTGGTGGGGACCAGCTACTGAGAGCCATTTGCCTGGAGTTCACCAATTATCCTTGTGAATTGGTCACCCATCATATTAGACTCACCAAATATCCCGTGTAACTTGAATAAGCTGCAGCTCAGCTGGAAATCAGCATGATGGGGTCAAGGATCTCTCAGCACAGCTGAGATAGAATATGGTCAGTGCAGCAGGAGGCTCACAGTAAGAATGTGAAGGCTTGCTACAGTCTTGCAAAAACTGACAAATAGTCCTTCAACCACTCTGATAATAGAAAAAGCAAGTCACTTGAAAAGAAACAAGACCGATATTTCTAAGTACACTACAGGGACCCAAGCGCCTGCCGAATACTAAATAAGAAAGTAAAATAAAAACACCAGTCTACAGGAAAGTTTAAAACGGGAAATTTTACTTAAAATCTGCTAAAGGAAAATGCCTACTGGGTTGCTGAATATATTTACAGTAAGTGAAGGCGAATGCCCTTGGTGTTCCCCATCAATTTTAAGCTGCTGTCAGGTGCACCTGTTCCTGCCCCCACTGTTTTCCCCTTCCCTAAACCCTGCTCCCCTCCAGTCACCTAGGAGTGTCCCTTCCCTCTTCTGATTCCATCTCTCTGATCACCATCAATTCCTAATCACCCAGAAGCTCTTCAGCCATGCACAATACCTGTCTTTGCTCTCAAAGCTCTGCACTGTTTTTCTACCACGGGTCCTCAGCTTCATACGGGTTCTTCCTGCTGCTGGCATAACAAAGGCTTCCCACAGCCTCCTCTTGCTGACACAGTGCTTGACTCCAGCATGGAGATCACAAGTTCCAGCTCACACCTGCTAAAAGCACTCATCCAACCCTACGGTGCACACCCAAAAGGCCCTGAGTCTCACACATTTGCTCAATTTCTGTGGGACCTCAAGACCAAGTTCATTTGGCTATAGCTTATACTTGGTCGGCAAGGATTATCTGTGAGACTCTAACGTTTCCAGGGGATGGATCCCTTTTCTGTTCCTTTCTGTAGGACATTCCCTCTAATCAGAGGTAGCCTTTCACTTTTGCTTGGAAATAAGGCAGTAAGTGATTAACATCTCTGAGACCAGATATACACTGTTTCCGATTCATGTTCCAATGGCCCCTAGCTATGAGTTTTATATTTCTGACCATCATATTCTTCTGGCATAAAGTGGGGATAATGTTAACATAATGAGGCTGTTGTGGGGAAAGAAAATGACTACAAAGGACATAAAATAAGGTTATTCCCTTTGGTCAGTACCAGCATCCTTCCTGCCCTGTATAGACTCAGTCAAAGGGTACCACTCAAGGACTATTCCTTCATCATATGGGAGACAGGGCAGCAGATCCCTTTCTCCTGTGTTCCTACTCAGAGGACCTTTTCTATTGCTTAGTGTAGCACTGAGCGTCCTATACCATATTCATTTGTTTCAATACTTATATCCTGTGTGATGCAATGTATTTCTTTAAAAAAAAAAAAGAAAGAAAGAAAGAAACCAAAAAGCACCTTTGTCCTAAGGCCTCTACAAGAGAGTGAGCATTCCACAAGAACAGCCAAGGACCACAGCGAAACTCAAGTCAACAAAGAACAAGAAATACAATGTCCAGCTATCGTGTTTTTGATGAGTACATGTAAGTTAGGAATCACAAGTTATGTGTCTGCATGTATTGATAAACATGTAGTTCAGTACACTGCTGCTACACAAGACATGTGGCAACAAGGAGATTTCTGAGTACACAGTATCGTGGTTAGGGTTTCTATTACTGAGACAAAACACCATGAACAAAATTCGAGTTGGGGAAAAAGGTCCATTTGGCTTACATTTCCACATTGCTGTTCTTCACCAAAGGAAGTCAGGACAGGAACTCAAACAGGACAGGAACCTGGAGGCAAGAGCTGATCCAGAGGCCATGGAGGGGTGCTGCTTCCTGCCTTGCTTCCCCTGGCTTCCTCAGTCTGCTTTCTCATAGAACTCAGGCAGGACCACCCATTCAGGGAAGGCGCCTCCCACAAAGGGCTGAGACCGCCCCCATTAATCATCAATTTTTTTTTTTTTAACTGCCTCACAGCTAGATTTCATGGAGGCATTTCCTTAACTAAGACTCCGTTCTCTCTGATGACTCTTAGCTTGTGTCAAGTTGACACACAAAACCAGCCAGAACACAGTTACATGGGTATTTGAAATTCAATAGAATTTTTTTTTTTTAAATCTAACCAAAAGATTTGCTATTTATTCGATGGAAGAACTTAAATGTAAAAGTCACACTTAAACCCTCAAACCACATTTCCAGTTCTGCAAAAGACATTTGCCGTGGGTGGGCTGACAGGAGGTACAGAATCAAAGTGACATCCTACATTCGTTCCTCTCTCTTTGGAATAGCTTTCTCCCAAGTATGGGCCCAGGAGATGTCTTTATGCCTTCTGGGGGCTTAAAGGTCTAAGACTGTCACAGCCCCTGAAGGTGGAGCAGCCCCAGGTGAAACAGAAAAGTTGAAGCATGGGCACTTTGTAAGAGAACTACATTACTAACAAGCCACCAAAGCAAAGCCGTCCATGCAGAATGCCAATATGCCTTTGCCAAGAAGCGGCTGTTTGACCATCCGAAGATAGTTTAGGATTGAAAAAAACAAAAACAAACAACAAACAACAAACAACAACAACAACAACAACAAAAACCTGAGATCAATTTGGAGAACTAGCTTTGCTCCAGGGTACTCCAGGGGACAGACTGAATCAGAACCAGAATCTAATTAAAATTTCCTCAGGGATTTATTGACTATGCAAGTTTCGAGTGCAGTAGTAAGAGTGACAGTCCTTTCCTTCTCCCTTCTCTCAGGTCTTAGCATGTCTGAGCCTCTCCTTCACCTCTGCCTGCCAGGCTTCCTTTGGTTGTTAGCTTGGTTTACTCCCTCAGTAGCATTTACCCCTGCAACTCTGTAATTATCTTGTTTGTTGATCTCTCATTTGTCTTGATTCCTCAGCTCAGCAATCTTAAGAGCCAGAGACCTTGACCGTCTGTCACTGCAGAGCAAAGGATGCTAACATTTTCAGAGTAGGAGGAGAGAAGAAAGCCAAATGGACCCCTTATTCAAAAAGAACACTTGCCAAGACACTTGTTGTTATACCTGCATCTGTGGGTAATAAACCTTCTAATTTGCCTCTCAATAACCATCCCTTACTGCAGTGATGGCTTGGCCTCGCTTGTATGAGAGCTGTTGCTGGAGTCTTTGTGTGAGCTCAGTGCTTTCTGGTGCAACACAGTTTTCTCTTCTACTCATGTCTGTCATGAACAACTGTAATGTGAACATGAACTATGGCCCTAGCTCTCTCCCCGTATGAGGCTCCACGGTGAGCAAGTGCATTTCTTTCTCCTCACAATTTTACAGACATGTGATTCATTACTGTCATAGATCTGCTCTCAGCAGCATGGGCACATTTTGTTTTGTTTTGTTCTGCATATCTTAGATCAAGAACTTTCACCTTTCAGTCCAACAAAGCACTGTTATGACGTCTCTTTAGAGTAGCAGGTTACCTTGTAAGACTTTTATAGCTGGGGACAAACTCCCCCCTTGTAGCTTTTCCTTAGAATGGCCTCATCTACCCAGGATCATCCAATCCGAAAAAAGTTCATGGAAAACTCTAGGAATAAAGAATTATTAAGTTTTCTATTCTTAGCCATCCTAGGTAATATAACCTTTCAGGTCATACTACTCCATGCCTCTTAACTCATAAGTCATCCTTTGTCTAATGTATCCACACTAAATACCACCTCCCTGTTAGTTGCTTGGCAGCCATCTTGGATATCAGATTGATTGGCATCATAGTGTGGGCTTATATTTAAGTAACTCTAATTTAACTTACTAACATCTCAAAAGGGCAGGGGCGGTAGTAGTGGGAATCTGGATATGCCAAAGAGAATCCATAAAAATCTTCTTGTAAGCTGGGCAGTGGTGACACATACCTTTAATCCCAGCACTTAGGAGGCAGAGGCAGGTGGATTTCTGAGTTCAAGGCCAGCCTGGTCTACAAAGTGAGTTCTAGGACAGCCAGGGATACAAAGAGGAAACCTTGTCTCGAAAAAACCAAAAAGTTTGATTGCTTGAACTTGAGCACTGTGATACCACAACCTCCTACCTGAAAACAAGATCATTACTGAGTGGCAAAGGAACAGCCCAGATAATGCTAGACAAAGGATGACAAAGGATGATTTTCAACCCGGGTTAAAATGAGAGAGGATTGGAATTTTTCACTTCACTCAAAACAATTAACCATGGTTGTGCCTAAGACTTCTTCTGACTCTATTAAAGCAGGGGACACAGGAAGAGCTTCAAACGGTCCCTAGCCACTGGCTATCAATAATCCCTGTATCTTCAGCTCTGTTCTTCTCATTGGTTAAGGTCAGATTCGAAACTTATGAGTCCCTTCTACAATGTAGCATTTAACATGTTATGGTTCTGTTCAAGCATTGTTAACTAAAACCACAGAAAGCAAAGCTGTGGGCGAAACACTGTTCTCCAAATTTCCCCTTACTCTGTGCTCCACCCGACTCAAATGGCTTTACCCACAAACTCAAACTCAAACTCCTCAGTTCAACCCCAGGAAGCAGGGGTCATCATGAGGGCCATTTTCACACACCTGAGTTCATAATCTCAAGGGAGAAACATGATTTGAGGAGGCTAAGTCAGTTTTGCATGATACAGAAGAGGAGACCAATGCTTGTCAGAAACAGGGACCAATCAGAGGTGAGGCAAGAAAGGCAAGACAAAAGAGGGCACAGTGCCTCTCAGAACCTACCAGATGCAAAGCCTCACTGCAGCCATCATTCTTAACACAAAAAGCACATACATACACACACACACACACACACACACACACACACACACATGTGCACACACTTCACAAGCCATTATGCCATGCAACACCAACAAACAGCCAGACACATATCAAGTTCAAATTCAAGATCACCGTATGTGATACATAACAATGTATATTACACATGGTAAATTTTCATTGTATGTAACAGTTATTACAATATTTTCATTTTACATGCAAAGTTTTTCTTCTTTCATAAAAATGATGATATAATTGTGAAAAACAGAGGCATTTAATATTTTTCCTACACCATTCCTCAGCATGTAAGTATCAAGCTGGATTATCTTTGGATTGTATTCTCTTTAGACAAAAAAAGCACATACATCTAATTAGTATGTAAATTTGCTTTCATATTTATTAAATGGTAAAAAGAATTATTTCAGCATTAATTAATGACTTATAGCCACTCGATGTTTGATTTGTATGTCTGTTTTATATACCTATATATCTGGAGTCATGAGAAAATTTCCCCAGCATAAAAAGGTTGTAAATAGACAAGTTTAAGAAACCCTGGTATAAAGAATGATCTTTGCATGGTTCAGTTACTAGAATTCTACAAGATGTGGTAAAAATAGGAAACTCCCTCCAGGCATTCAATACAGCTAAGAAAATAAGACAGGAAGGGACATTGCTGGAAAAGGCTAGCACTGTCCCAAAATCAAAGAGAGGAATACCACTAATGGTGCACTGACTGTGTTAACAGCCAGTCATACACACACACACACACACACACACACACACACACACACACACACATGCACGAACAGGGGAAAGCTGGAATCTGTGCCCCCCCCACACACACACACCTTCTCTGCTTAAATAAACAAAAAAAGGGGCCTGGAAAGAAATGCTCTTTGTAAAGGAGAGCTCCAGAGTTCCTCCTTCTTTGTAGAAAGACAAACCAGATTCTCTTCAAGGAGACAAAGTAAGGGAGGTTGACTCTTGGCGCATTCATCGATAGACTGGAAGTAAGCTGATTCATAGAAAAAGTTCAGAGTCATCTTAGAGGAAGATGGGAGATCTTCAGAGCTGTCCTGGACCTGGAAGTTGGTACCTGTGTGGGGTATGCAGAAGCAAGATCTGATCCAAGCTTGCTGGTAGGAATGGATTCCAAGGATGCTCTGAACAAAGTCACTGCAAAGACAAGGAATCGGGGCCTCAGTGGCCTTGATGGAGAGGATGAAGCATTGTGGGGGTGGCTGGCCTCCTCATGGTGAAGAGTGATGGAAGCAAGAGCATTGGGTATAATCCTAGAAAACACACTGCAGCAGTCTGCTACCACACCAGACTGGTGGAAACCATCCATAGCAACTCCATCAAGAGCTTTGAAACAACTGGGGCCCTGCAGACTACATGACTTCTGAAAGCTTTGAATAATTTCAGGCAGGTAGGACTTCAAAAGAGAAACGTGACACTACTAGACACTACAAGGGAGAGCGTACAAACAAATTACTGCAAAGAGAGAGACTATTTTCACATCAGTTCATCCTGCTTACACATACAGTTGTTGATCAATGTGTGTGTTCTAGACAGGAAGGCTCTCTCAAGCCACCCAATATGAGGTCCCTAGAGCAGCTGCAAACAGGAGAGAGCCTTTGGTTAGGCAGGTTCTTATGACTGGGAAAGCCAGGCAAAGAGTTTCAGAAAGCGATCCAATAAAGGCTCTCGAGTGTCACATGCAGGATGTTAGTGTAGGTACTTTGAAAGGTGAGATTTACACTGTCTATCAGGGCTGGAAGTAAAGAACAGGGACGTGGAGATAATTCAGTCATCCAAGTACAAAGGGCTGGGAAGTCAGCCAGGCATTACATCATAGACTGGGCAGGCAAAGGTTCTCGGTCCATTGTGCATATACCCTGAGGTGTACAGGTCAGGTTGGAAAGGTAGAAAGATTAAAAACACACAAATTGTAGAGAGCAGCCTTAGGAACACCACAACACGAGGCATTAAGGGCTAGACAGACACATTATCTCACAACGGAAGGTTGGCTTGATACCAGCAGGTTACCATTAATAATCTGTATGGGGGTGGGGAGAACAAATCAAGTGAAAGTCCTTTTTAATATTACGTTAGTTCAGTACCTCTTGATTTTTCTGAGTACACCCAATACACGTCAGGTGTTTTAAAGCCCTACCCAATATTTACCCTGAATCTAGTCTGATGTAGCTATAAATTTAATTCATACCCTGGAAAGAAAACTTGATGAGCTCAATGCAACAGCTGCCTTCAGTGACAAGTCTCTACACAAAAACATTCAACAAAACACTCTTACATGAGCCAAGAATAGCGCAGGGCATAAACAATGAATGTGTAGTATCATTTCATCAAGCCAATTTTGAGCAAAAGTAGCACTGCCATCCTCCTGAGACCCTACCCATGCCCATACACAGCACTCTGAATGGTCTGTATCAGCGCAAACTGCTACCTCTAGACTTGATTGAAATCCATTCACTTAATCTTTCCTTGGGCAGTAAGCCAGTCCTGTGCGTCACACACAAAAAGTACGGTTTATTCCATTAATAGACAAAGAAAGAGTCAGAGGGGGCAGGGGAGGTCACACTAATCTCTATAGGGTTTGCTGACTTCTGAAGTCATTGTGTCCCAGTCAGTACCTCTGCTATCCATGCCCAGGTGAGAGAGGGCCCTGGAATGCCTTTATCCTGTCCTTCTCCAGTCAACCTAAATCAGCCAGATGTCAGTCACATGCAATCTGCAGATGCTCTCGTGTTCATTTCTTGATCCCCCAAAAGCAGAAACAGAAATGGAAAAGGCTCCTGATGGCTGTGACCCACTGAAACCCGAAAAACTTGATACCCTTCGAGTCAATGAAGAAGATATTTACCATGAAGCTAGCACTGCCCTTCTGTTAATCATATATACATAATCACACACACACATACACACACACATACGTATATGATAATAGATATATGATAATAGATCGTGTGTGTGTGTGTGTGTGTGTGTGTGTGTGTGTGTGGTTCTGGGATTCTGTCTTGTTGCTTCCTTTCACTAATGATAAATGGAAAGACTGAGCCAGATGTTCCCATGGTATAGGGATAACAAAACCAAAACATTTCTACATGCTTAAAGACCTTTGATTTGTGAAACACACCAAATCCCATCCATTTCTGTCACTCTTGGTTGAAAAAACTAAGAGAAATTGACCCAAAGAAGAAACAACTGAGGAATGCATTGGCTGGAGTCACGGAAAAATCCACGGGCATAGGCATTCAACTCTGGGCACAGATGGCATTAGGCTCCTCCCAGGCTCTATTCCCTCTGAACTGGGAGCATTTGAAAAGAAATGTGAAAGCCAGATGCCTGTAGCTCCTCCAGGCCTCACAGACCCATAGGCAGCCCTTGTAAATCAGAGGGAACAAAGCAAAAGTGGAAGCACACAACATCCCAGACCCCATCACACGGCAAACACAGGAACAACCCATTGGCACTAAATGCAGAAAGGGGAAGGTTGCTTTCCCAAAGGAGATGTGAGGTTATGGAAGAGGAGAAACACGGCTATACAGAATACTGCTGGAAGAACACGATTTACCTCCTAACCTTCCCCCTCCACTGATAATAGATCTGATATTTAATTCAAAAATTGGGTCCCAGATGTTTATTAATGAATCTCAAACTTATTAAAAATAAAAGTATTAGCCTGGTCTTATGCCCCAAGTCTGTCATCCCTTCTACTGGGGACACTGAGGCAAGATGACAACAAATCCAAGGCTAGCCTGGACTACAAGATGGGTTCAAGGTCAGCCTGGGTAGGTTAATGAGATCCCAACTTGAAATCAGGAGGAGCACAGGGATGGGGAGTTAGCAGCAGCAGCAGCTGGGGATGCTGTGTAACAATACAGTGAGGTGACCTTCTTGTCTAGCAGGCATAACCCCCTAAGTTCTACCCCCCAGGACTACAACAGAAGGAGAAAGTAAAATCAATTATAACATTAGTGATAATCATACAAATGAACATATAATAGCTAGTGTTTACTGAGTTATAACCTTACACCTATGTTCTCTCACTTTACATCTATTAATTTATTAAGTATGCACTGATCCTCAATTTATAGATTAGGGGATAATCAGGGAGGTCAAATTAGTCCCTCAAGAATACAGTCTAGAAAGGAACCCAGAACTCAGACCAAGTCCCACCTTAGAAGCACTGTTCTTACCCAAAATGGAACTTAATCTCATCCAAGCTCTTACCTGGTTCACTGACACATCCCTACACTGACTCTCTGGATTCCTCTGATGTCACTGTCCTGAACCTCAACATTTGAACCTGTCCTACAGGCTATTGTAACAACCTTTGGCCGGGTGGGTTTCTCTTTGATTCAAGAAAACGTGCCAGTCACCCAGCATGGGTAAGGTGCTCCACAGTCCCCGGATTCAAGGACAAAGTCTGTGGGTCAAGGGAAGCAGGAGCAGAGATGGCGTTAATCACTCTGCTGGACAGGCTGGAAGCCTCAGCCAAGCCCTACAATTGGCCTCATTAATGAAAACCCCACCTTCCCATGCACCCCACCTTCCCATGCACCCCACCTTCCCATGCACCCCACTTTCCCGTGCACTGCAGAGACACCAGCTGACAGCATGGGAGGAAATACTTCCCAACAGCCTGAGTTAATCGAATCTTGAGTTAATGACACCTAGAGCAACAGCAAACAAACCCACATGACATCATTGAAGCAAGCATGTGCCCAGCTCCTGATGAACGGTCTGATCACAATGGAACACGGGACTTCTAAGATAATTCTGAAGTGAGAAACACTTTTTTAAGAAAATTTACACCTTAAGCAAAGAAACTAAAAAGATTTTACTTATGGTTGTTACCAAAAAGCCAGAGATGGGTTCGTCATTTTAAAAAGTTAGAAAATAATGAATCATTTCAAAACATAAACTTAAAGCCAAAGAGAAGCTCTGTATGCCATTTAAAAGGACAACGGAGCTTCTCCATAGAGCAGGCTGTTTTCTGCCTGAGAGAAGGATTCTGCCCTTTCATCAGCAAGCAGCAACCCCAGAATGCCTGTCAGTCTCAGGGTCTCTGCTGTTCCCCAAAAAAGTTCAAGTTACCAAGCTCCGCCCTGGCCCATGCACAAACTATACGTCTACTAGAGTTAGGAACAGCAGCTGCTTTATACTGGGGCTTCTGCGGCCTCCCAACCTTTCTTTTGACAGATGAGACAAACGATAACTAGATTCAATTAGAATTTGTGTTGATGTTAATTCAGAGCAAACTGAAGTGAATTGGCCGTGAATAAAGAACTCAATACTAGGGACCAAGCAACTGCTAAACAGCAAAATAATCATAAGCCACTCTACAGCACTCAAAATGTGTGTTCCTTGCCCTGCCATAAGAGAGAATCATCACTCATCTGAGTTGGTTGACATTTTTCCAAGATATTCTTAATTTCCCACAGCAGATACATCCATGTCAAACCTCTGATTCCAAATATGTTCCTGAAACCGACACTAAGGAGGTTAGGCAAAGACCAGAGAACTTCATGGTGTCACCAGGGGGCAAGGGCAGAAGGGACAGCTACAATATCCATGCATTCTTAGGAACCTATGAAACGGTTGTCTATCTAGACTTACTCATTGCTGCTACCATTATGTTGTGCTTCACATAGCATCCCAAAGAGAAAGGCCAGAATGTCTGAGCCCAGATCCTGTTGTCATCCCCAAGGCAGGTGGCCTTAACCTCACTGTCTGATCGACCCTCTGGGCCTTACTTTACCCATTCAAGGTACAGGATCATTTACAGACTCAATGCTTCTGGGAATCAGGAATCAGTGGTAAGAAGCACTCTAAAAACTTCAAAATGCAGTAAAAACTAAGACATTGTCATTATGATTCTATTTCTAGACCCCAAAGCTGCCAAATAAGCGTGAGTTCTAAGCTTACTATTAGTAGAAGTTGAAGCATTTTGACATATGTTAGCATAGGTACCCAAGCAGCTGCACCATCAAAAGTCTCACCCCAGATAAATGAAGACGCCCCATAACTGCTTAGATGGTATTCCTGCTTGATATCCTACACGCTTTCTACTACAGCAGTTCAAGCAGACACAGACTATTCCCTGAATAACAGTCTCCTTTAGATCCATTGTCAAGGTCCCCATCTGCATGCAGAATTGTAGATTTTTCCTTTCTTTATAGCTGGAGGTGTTTTCTATCACTTCTCTATCGCCTACTTTTCTCATCATCTGATTCTTCCCACGGGTCCAAATTGTTGAATAGCAGAAAGAGTTTTTGAACACAGATGTAATTTGGGCTCCCTTTCTCTTTTGAGAAAAAGAATGCACAAGAAACAAGAAACAATATTCCTATCTCGTATTCTCTGTCACCAATTTACCTGACAAATCAGAGGGTGACATAGCACAGATAACATCATCATGTCATGTTCTTGTCTTAATCTCTCCCTTAGGATGTCAAATTCCCTCTGGGCTGACAGCTCAGCTGCAGGGGCATGTCTTAGCTCCCACAAGAAAAGCCACACAACAGATGCCACAGCCTGCTTGAGATCCCATCCCATAGATGCTACTTTCAGGAACTGCAGTATATTCTCCACTCCCATTCATCAAACAGGGCTCCATACCATAGACAAGAAGATAACCACTCCAAATTCATCCTCTGGAAATGTCACCTCTGAAGGCTTGGCTACATAGTTCCCTATACCACCATAGCAGGGACACCACAATTGCCGTGACTACGGAGGCACACTACTTCATACCATATAGAGAAAGATGGCCATGTCAAGACATTCCACCATCAGACACCTCAGCAAGCTTCAGCTGCCTGTCTCCTTGGCCATGGAGTTAGAGCACACAGGAAGCAGAGTCATTGTTCTTCCCAAACTCAGCATCAGTTCCATTATGAGCCTGCTGACTAGGTCAAGAATCACAGGAACTCTTTTCCCTGAGGAACTCTAACTACATGCCCACCCCTACCCCACCTTACAGAACTGCAAGGACAAACCAAGTATGATTTCATGAAAGTCCAACTCAGAGGAACAATGAGCTTACTGGACTCCACTATAGGACGTGGGGGAAGGGTTACTTACAAGTGCAAGAATGAGCCTAAAGCAGCAGTGTCATGGAAAGACTTACCCCAGCATGGATGACAACGTCTGCATGGCTGCACAAAGCCCCGTGTAATTAGGACAGAATGGCATACAACTGGCTGAAAGGCGCAGGCATGAAAGTCTATCAGGAGAGTGTCTAATGAACCACTTCACCCCTGCTTCTATGAGTTAATATCAACAATCAACCAGCCAGATCTCAGGCGTTGTTTTCAAATAGTCCCAGCTGCTCTGATGAAGTTAATGGCTGGTTATACCCCAGAGGTGGCACGCTATGGCAGAGTCTCACACATGCTAACCAAACACTCTCCCACTGAGCTATATCCCAGCCTTCTCCAAGTCCTGTTTTTGTACACATTCTCAATATTAGAAAGTATTATGTTATCTCTGATTTAACATTATATTCAATATCATTATACTAAAAAATATAGAATTGTATGAATTACTTCAGGATCTGTAATCAAGAATAGTAGCCACATAGCAGGATTTGGAAATAAACTACATCCACATATATGCAAAGTACCAAGGAGGATGTCCCCTGTTATAGTCTGTTATAGCCTGTTATAGCCTGCTATAGCCTGTTATGTGATGTGATGTGATGTGATGTGATGTGATGTGATGTGATGTGATGTGATGTGATGTGATGTGATGTGATGTGAGCATACTTGAATTGTGGGATAGTGGCAGAGAATCAGCCAGATCTGAATTCAAACCCTTGCTTCATCTCATATCAGATATGTGATTTGGGATACAGAATTCCTCATTAGCATAATGAGAAAAATACACGTGTCCCCTCATAAGCCTGTTATAAGGACTAAAAATTAGTATCTACATGAATTGTATAAAAGGCTTTGTGAGTGTTCAGTAACTAATAACACTGACTGTTTTACTTGGAGTTCTTAATAGTGGGAAGACAGCTATATTTTTGTTGCACACAGTCTGGAGAGCGATCATCAACGCAGGCACCCGCAAAAGCGGACGGCTATAGAGTAACAAGCACAGGTTCCAGTCCAGGCCACCAACCCAGGCCTGACCCTTCCTCAGTCTTACCGCTGTCAAAACAGTGGACGTAGCCAGAAACAGAATGCATTTGTCCACAGCACTGAAGAGTTAATTCCTGTACATCCAAGTTTTTCAAATCTCAACTTTTCTCCAAAACTTCTATTGTCTCATCAATCGAATAGGCCATGTAACTCCACAAAAACAAATCCACTCATTTTAAAAAGTATTTCCATAAGTTTCCAATCTTTATCATCATATCTTGGGAGCTTAAATGGTTTGGTGTCTCCTTAATAAGTTTTTAAAAGCCAGATTTCTTTTTCATTTTTTTTTCATTTGCTTAAATCATTTTCATTTTCCGTTTCCTCAAAAGAGAATGTACGAGCTGGGGACAGGACTTGAGGAGTCTGAAACCAGGAATGTCTCTCTCTGCTTCCATGACAGTTGTGCAGCATGGCGCCCGCCATTTGTACTTCAACTGGATTTCCTGATCCCCGCTAGTCACGGAGCACAGCCATAAACAGGTTCCCCTTTGACTACTCATGCCCTGGCTTTCTGTTCCTTGTGCTACCATATCTTATCTGCCATCGCTTTACCTGTGACCCCAAGTCAGTTGCATGACAGCTTGCCTGAGATAAAAGCCATCCCTGTCATTACCTCCTCCATTTTCTTCCACATTGGTAAGAAGCCCGGCGAGCCACAAGGCTGGGAACGATTCAAAGATCACAGAATGACTCCAGGTCTACACCAGAAAGAAGCCCCAGCTTCAACCTCCGCACATGAAAGAGCTACCCATCTTTGCTCTATGTCAGCATCAAATTCCTAACATTTCTGTGATAAGTTTCTGCTAAGTGCTTGGGTTTTATTGTATGGCTATATATTACATCATGAAAGTTAAGTAAAATGCCAGTCTCAGTCAGATATTCAGGAAGACACCAGCACCCAAGTTAAAGAATAAGAATGGAGAATGGAGAGATGACACACTGGTTAAGGGCACTTGTTCTTGCAGAGGGTCAGGTTGGATTCCTAACACCCACATGGTGGCCATATATAACTGCAGTCTCAGGGACGCCAAGGGTACCAGGCATATATATGGTGCACAGATATAAAAATGCAGACAAAGCACGCATGCAAATAATGACTCTTGCAACAAAGGATCAAAACCAAGACCTTGCACATGTCAGACAGGCTTGGAAACACAGAGGTGCACCCCACACTCAGCTTGCCTTTCTTTCTCTTCATACATGCATACTTTCATAATGGGATGTAGTAACTGGACTCAAGGCTACTCACAGGACAGGGATTTGAATTCACATGGCTTCATTAAAAAATGATTATCATTTTTGAAAGTATGATTTTAATTTTTAATTAATTCATTTATGAGGGGGGAATGCAAAATTCTCTAGTATGCATGTGAAGGTCAAAGGACATCTTGGAAGACTCACTTCTCTCCCCCATGTGGGTCATCAGTCTTGGTGGCGAGCACCTATACCCATTGAGTAACCTCACCTGCCCAACAATATAATTTCTTCACCATGGATTTAGTATTCACCAAAGTAATAACATAAATATTAAAACTATTTCCAGGCCCAAAATATTTTCAAAGTGCAAGCAAATGGACAATCTCCCGTAATGCTGGGGATCCAGGAAAGTGCTGTACATGTGAAGCCCTGGCTTTGTCTGAGCACCACCCCATACCCATATTTCAAGTCTTTTCCAGATAATTGTTCAAAGTGTTTACATTAAGAACGGGACAACTTCACCTTCTCAGCTTCCAAAATTGAGGTGCCTTGTATATAGATAGAAGGCTGAGGAAATGTGTATTGGCCCTTGGGCATAAGGAATGGGACTCTACCCTTAGAGGAGGAAAGAATCAGAAGGATTGACTGTAGATAAAGGATGCCCCTGCTTTGAGTTACAAAGAACTTCTGAATTCACATCCAGAGTTGTTACTGCTGTTTGAGTCTGTTCTTCGGAATGGGGCTTACTCTTCCTTGTTAAGCCATTTAACCAAACAATGCAGATATAAGAACCACTTAAGACACTTTGATTTAGTTAAATACTCTCCAATAAAACATTAAATGCTAGGCAAGGGCTAGGGATGTAGTTCAGATGTTAACATGTGAACATTTAGCACGTGCAAGACTCTGGTTCAAGTCCCAGAACTATATAAAAAAAAATTAATTAAAAAGCAAATATATCAATACCTTTCCAAAGTCTCGAACATCAAATAGGTCAAATGCTTCAAAAAGTTCACTTTTCCTCATTCCAAACGTATCACAGCAGGCGGCCAGAAATGTCCGGATATTCTTCAGACAGAGAAACTGAGGAACAGAAAACAGAAGTATATAGTGAGCATTTCTGAATGGGACCTGTCTTCTGTCACACATAAGCTACGAGAGCGTGAAGAAAGGACCAATCTGTTTTTCTTGTCCTATTTTTTCATGCATATATGTGTCATAATAATGTTCTTCATATACATGGTGTAAATTCATCACCATCATCACCCACTGTCCTCTCTTGTCCCCACCACCTTCTAGTTCCCTTCCTCTTCCCAAATACCCATCCCCTTCAGTTTTCACATCTTTTTAAAATCTAGATTCTGCTTGGCAGAAACAATACGCAACAGCTTGCTTCATAAGACTCCTTATTGCCTTTGATCAGTTCAGCAAGGCTATGAACCGGCTGTGACCAAACAGACACAGCTTGTAACCTCTTGAAACTTACATTGCAATATGAGATGACAGCTGAGCACAAACCTGGAAACAAACCCAATTAAATGGTTTCATTTATGTTTTTTATATGGTGCCCAGAGAAGGGATCTGGAGAGCAAACAGGCAGGGGCAGGTAGAGCTTCACTGGAATGGTTAGAAATGATCTCACTGAGGCGGACAGAGACATAGGGATGTCTGAGGTCGGAGTGTCTGTGAGAGACATCAGCTCAGAGAGTGTGCTAGGGAGAAAGGTACAGGTAATCTAAAAAGGGAGGAGTCACACAAGCAAGGGCCTGTTGGGTAGCCTTTATTCTGATATGGAAAATACCAGGTGCTTGGGCCAAAGGTGAAATAAAATTTGATGTCTCATAAGGATTTTCAGGAGCTGCTGTGCTGCTAGCAGACTAGGGTACAAGGCAGGGAAACAGGAAGCTACTGTGATAAGTCCAAGTGACAGATGATCATGGACAAACAAGGAATTATACTCCCATGGTGTTACATCTGAGGCACCATTACTCATCAGGCGGCAACTGGATATGTAAGTCTACAGCCCAGATGATAGGCATGGACTTCAGCCCCAAACCCCAGAATGTTTAGAGCAGTGGTTCTCAAACTTCCTAATGCTTCGACTCTTTAATAAGTTCCTGGTGTGGTGACAGCCCCCAACCATAAAATTATTTTCATTGCTGCTTCAGAACTGTAATTTTGCTGCTGTCACTGAATGGAAGGATGAAGATCATCACTGCCTAGGGAAGTTGGCAGTGAAGGTTACAGACTCTTGGACAGTAGTAGGCTCTACGGGGTCAGGGACTGGGGCAAAAGATTGGCATAGATCCAGGGCAGTAGAGAAGAGAAAGTGAAGCCAGGATAGAGGCTGTTGAGCAGCACTGAGAGGGAAACAAAAACTTGACGGGGAGCAGAGGTTACCCAGAAAGAGACAGCATTGCACAATGAAGTCCTTGGGCAGGCAACAGGGAGGGGCTCCTTTGTGAAGTGCAGAGGCTGACCTTGGACAGGTGCACACCCAGCTCCTCCAAGCAAGCGGAACAGGAGACAGACAGGAAGATGCTTTTGACAACTTAAAACCCAGATGTTGGAGCTCACTGTTTCTATTTGAAAGACACAGATCTACCTGCACGCACATCTCAGAAGCAAATTAATTCCAGGTTTGCTTGTGACAAGTTCTTACATTGTCACCCAGGGTAACTTGGCACTAGCAATGAAGACCAGACTGACCTTGAACTCAAAGTAATCCTTTTTCCTCAGTTTCTCAAGTGTACAATAGTATAAGCATAAGTTACCACTCTTAGTTAAGTAAATTAACTCTTTTGGAAATATGAACTGCGATGGCATACATTTTAAAGATTTATGTACTTAACGTCAAAACTTTAAATAAATGTAGCTTATTATATGTCAATAATTCCAGAATAATTTCGTGATCTTAATCTCCTGGTGGCCAGTGTGACCCTATAATCCCAACTCACATGGGAAATAGGAGTATCAGGAATTCAGGATTACCTCAGCTATGCAGTGAGCTCAGGGTTATCCTGAGCTACCTAAGCCCATCTCAAAACCAAGGAACAGCAACAAAATAAAAATAAAGACAAAACAAAACAACAAAAACTTAATCTCCAATAAGTGAGTACTATATCGATAGGTGAGTAGTTATTGCTTCTTTGTTTTCATGTGTTTCCAAAGCACTGACTGTCAATATTGCATCTTGTTTGGGGTTTTTGGTATTTATAAACTGGGAGAAAGCTCGTCTTGCTTTCTCTGCATTCAGATCCCTCATGGACTTAACTTGAGTTTTACCCTTTACAGGAAGCATTCGGAGGCTTAAATATTTCAGGAGGGGTTAAAACCGCAAGGGAAGCATGATAAAGGCTTTGAAAGGCAAAGAGCAGCCAATCAGGGGATGCAGCGACTGCTGTCACTTTAAAGATTCATGAGACCTTTGCTACACAGCACTACTCTGCATGTTGCTCCTCCACACAGAATCACTTATTTACAGATTAAAAGCCTTGCATTCTGCCAAGACAGGCAATAATTACTCTCTGGGGGATTATGCAATTGCTCTCTTGCAGTATTTTTTAACATAATTAAGTGAGGAGAGACTCATAGCTCACTAAGGAACAAAGCAGGGTTGCAAATACCACCCTCTGAAGATGTCTCACCAAACCCACATTTTCCCCATGTGTAGGAAAAACTTGCAGCAGGTCTCCGCCAAAACGCTTTGATCATGAAGTCAGAAAGGCAAGAAGCATCATTCAAAGTCAAAACAGTTGAAAACAGTCACAAAGCCTGAAAAAAAACAGGCTTTGCATTTACTGGAGCCAATATTAACCTTCCTTAACCTTGGCAAGTTCAATTCTATTCTGATCCACAAGTGTTTGCTGGATCCGAACAAAGTCACTCGTGTGCTCTTGCTTTTCCAGGCAAGCCGCTAGCCTGATTACCCTACTTAATACCTGGTTTTACCCAACTGGTTTTGAATGCCTGCAATATCATAGATACTGGAAAAGCTAAAAGGCTTCGCTTTAAGCTTTTCTAGTAATACTCCCAGGAGATCTTCATAGTGCTTCAAAATTTGGCTGAAAGCACTGCATGCACTGCATGCACTCTGGACTCCCCAGTGTTCTGCTGTGTGCAAAAACAGAAGCAGAGTGAAGGGACAGAAGAAGGGGGCTGTGGCATCATTATGGAAGTCCCAAACACAGCTGAGCCCACCAGACACCCTGTTCCTTCACATATTCAATATGCTTTGATTTTATTCATTGTTTCCAGTTTAAGAAATCCAACACAAAGGTGGAAAGAATAATATACCTACCCCGTGCACTCCGACCTATTCCACAGTCACAACAGCACTGCGTGCGCTTTTCTGTGCATGCCCTTTATCACAAAAACATTCTGTTTGTGCTATGTGTAGACATGTGTATTCATTCCCTCCTAAATCATTCAGCATGCGTCTCTTAGAAGTTAGAATGTTTCCTTGCCTACCAGTACACATCAAAAACCCAGTTCTCATCTTATTTACAGACTTGATTTTAAAGAGAATTAACAATTAATACCCATTAGCTATTCAAATTTCTACCATTCCAACCTCAATCTCTTTTTATAACGTTTTCACCCAAGCTAAGATCTACTCCAGTGGCTCTTATTGCATTTGGCACATTCTCTTTATAGTATATTTTACATTGACACACTTTTAATTAAAATATAACTATATCACTTCCCCCTTTCCCTTTCTACCTTCAAGCTTCTCCAATATCACTTCCCTCTGATCCCTCCCAAACTGCCCCTCAAATTGATAGCAACTTTTCTTTTTTTCCCAAAGCAATTTATTTTTTTCAAAAACAATTTTTATTAGATTATTTTCTTCATTTACATTTCAAATGCTATCCCAAAAGTCCCCAATACCCTCCCCCAACACTGCTCCCCAACCTACTTACTCCTGCTTTCTGGACCTGGCATTCTACTGTACTTTATAATCTTTGCAAGACCAAGGACCTCTCCTCCCAATGATGGCCTACTAGGCCATCTTCTGCTACANATGTAGCTAGAGACATGAACTCTGGGAGGTACTGGTTAGTTCATGTTGGTGTTCCTCCTATAGGGTTGTGGACATCTTCGGCTCCTTGGGTACTTTCTCTAGCTACTCCATTGGGGGCCCTGTGTTCCATCCAATAGAAGACTGTGAACATCCACTTCTGTATTTGCCAGGCACTGGCATAGCCTCACAAGAGACAGCTATATCAGGGTTCTGTCAGTAAAATCTTGCTGGCATATGCAATAGTGTCTGGGTTTGGTGGCTGTTTATGGGATGGATCTCCAGGTGGTACAGTCTCTGGATGGTCCTTCCTTACATCTCAGCTCCAAACGTTATTTCTGTAACTCCTTCCATGGGTATTTTGCTCCCCCATTATAAGGAGGAACAAAGTATCTACACTATGGTCTTCTTTCTTCTTGAGTTTCATGTGTTTTGCAAATTGTATCTTGGGTATTCTAAGTTTCTGGGCTAATATCCACTTATCAGTGAGTGCATATCATGTGAGTTCTTTTGTGATTGGGTTACCTCACTCAGGATGATACCCTCCAGATTCATGCATTTGCCTAAGAATTTCATAAATTCATTGGTTTTTATAGGTGAGTAGAACTCCATTGTGTAAATGTACCACATTTTCTGTACCCATTCCTCTATTGAGGGACATCTGGGTTCTTTCCAGCTTCTGGCAATTATAAGTAAGGCTGCTATGAACATAGTGGAGCATGTGTCCTTATTACCAGTTGGAACATCTTCTGGGTATATGCCCAGGAGAGGTATTGTTAGATCTTCCGGTAGTACTATGTCCAATTTTCTGAGGAACTGCCACACTGATTTCTAAAGTGGTTGTGCCAGCTTGCAATCCCACCAGCAATGGAGGAGTGTTCCTCCTTTACCACATCCTCGCCAGCATCTGCTTCACCTGAATTTTTTATCTTAGCCATTCTGACTGGTGTGAGGTGGAATCTCAAGGTTGTTTTGATTTGCATTTCCCTGATGATAAAGGATGTTGAACATTTTTTCAGGTGTTTCTCAGCCATTCGATATTCCTCAGTTGAGAATTCTTTGTTTAGCTCTGAGCCCCATTTTTAATGGGCTTATTTGAATCTCTAGAGTACAGCTTCTTGAGTTCTTTCTATATTTTGGATATTAGTCCCTTATCTGATTTAGGATTGGTAAAGATCCTTTCCCAATCTGTTGGTGGCCTTTTTGTCTTATTAACAGTGTCTTTTGCCTTACAGAAGCTTTGCAATTTTATGAGGTTCCATTTGTTGATTCTTGATTTTACAGCACAAGCCATTGTTGTTCTGTTCAGGAATNTTTCCCCTGTGCCCATGTCTTCGAGGCTTTTCCCCACTTTCTCCTCTATAAGTTTTAGTGTCTCTGGTTTTAGGTGGAGTTCCTTGATCCACTTAGACTTGAGNTTTGTACAAGGAGATAAGAATGGTTCAATTCTCATTCTTCTACATGATGACCACCAGTTGAGCCAGTACCATTGGTTGAAAATGCTATCTTCTTTCCACTGGATGGTTTTAGCTCCTTTGTCAAAGATCAAGTGACCATAGGTGTGTGGGTTCATTTCTGGGTCTTCAATTATATTCCATTGGTCCACCTGTCTATTGCTGTACCAGTACCATGCAGTTTTTANCACAATTGCTCTGTAGTACAGCTTGAGGTCAGGCATGGTGATTCCACCAGAGGTGCTTGTATTGTTGAGAATGGTTTCCCTATCCTAGTTTTTTGTTATTCAAGATGAATTTGCAAATTGCCCTTTCTGACTCAGTGAAGAATTGAGTTGGAATTTTGATGGGGATTACATTCAGTCTGTAGATAGGGAAAGATGGCCATTTTTACTATATTAATCCGACCAATCCATGAGCATGGGAGAACTTTCCATCTTCTGAGATCTTCAATCTCTTTCTTCAGGGACTTGAAGTTCTTATCATACAGATCTTTCACTTCCTTAG
>NC_034593.1:98993094-98998796 GCF_900095145.1 Mus pahari | reverse complement strand
TTCATGGGCATTTCTTTCTTTAGGTATGGGAAGTTTTCTTCTATAATTTTGTTGAAGATATTTGCTGGCCCTTTAATTTGATAATCTTCATCTCATCTACTCCTATTATCCGTAGGTTTGGTCTTCTCATTGTGTCCTGGATTTCCTGGATGTTTTGAGTTAGGATCTTTTTGCATTTTGCATTTTCTTTGATTGTTGTGTCCTTGTTTTCTATGGAATCTTCTGCACCTGAGAGTCTCTCTTGCATCCCTTGTCTTCTGTTTCTGATGCTCACATCTATGGTTCCTGATTTCTTTCCTAGGATTTCTATCTCCAGACTTGTCTCCCTTTGGGTTTTCTTCATTGTTCCTGCTTCCATTTTTTGATCTTGGATGGTTTTGTTCAATTCCATTACCTGTTTGGTTGTGTTTTCCTGTAATTCTTTAAAGGATTTTTGTGCTTCCTCTTTAAGGACTTCCACCTGTTTGGCAGTGTCCTCCTGTATTTCTTTAAGTAAGTTATTAATGCCCTTCTTAAAGTCCTCTACCAGTATCATGAGATATGATCTTAAATCCAAATCTTGCTTTTCCAGTGTGGTGAGGTATCCAGGACTGGCTGAGGTGGGAGTGCTGGGTTCTGATGATGCCCAGTGTTCTTGGTTTCTCTTAGTAAGATTCTTATGTTTGCCTTTCGCCATCTGGTAATCTCTGGTGTTATATGTTCTAGCTGTCTCTGGCTGGAGCTTGTTCCTCCTGTGATTCTGTTAGCCTCTGCCAGCACTCCTGGCAGCCCAACTCTCTCCTGAGTCCCAGTGGTCAGAGTACTCTCCTACAGGGACTGGTCTCTGAGAGTCCTAGGATACAAGATGGTGTTCTCACTTGATTCCCAGGGTCAGAGCCCTCTCTGGAGGCCGACTCTCCTCGGTGATCCTAAGATCCTGGGTGTGCTAAGGTGCCTGAGGCGTGGAGAGTCCTCTGGGGACCGTGGGACAGTCTGCCGTGTTCATGCCCAAGGTGGCGTAGGGCTGGCACTGACCTAAATGAACCCCAGCTGCTGGTCGGGCGTGTTCCCTTTGTCCCTGTTCTTACTAGCACAAGCCCCTCCAGATTGTTTTGGAACAGATGTTGAGTTCCACTCACCAATGATCCCAAGATCCTGGGTGTGCTAGGGGGCCTGCAGTGTAGAGAGTCCTCTGGGGACTGTGGGACCTTCCACTAAGTTTGCTCCCAAGGAGGCACGGGATAGCATCTTTTCTTTTAGATTATTTTTACGTGTGCTAATATATAAATACAACCTAAGTCATTCTTTGTTGTTTGTATATATATGTTTTCAGATTTGACCACTTTGTATTGAGTAACCAAAGAGGGGCTTCATCCCTGGGAGAGGCAAATTCTCTCTCAGGAGTCATTAGTTGCCTAGAGTTCTTTGTCTGTCTGCAGTGGACTCCCCCTTCCACATTAGCATGTCTATTGATATTGCCATTGTGCATGCCTTGTTTATGCAGCCATTTCTAGAATTGGCAGGCTGACAGTGAATGCTATATACTGTAAGATTTCTTCTTTTATATTGAGTTTTATGAAGAGTCCATGGCTAACTGTCTTAGAAGACATCCTACGTTATTCATTCATCTGACAATCCCCCATAGAACTGCTAACCTGCTCTTCTGGCCTCTCCACTGCCTGCATATTCAAGACTAATTGGCAGAAGTAACTCATACTGCAAACTTCCCACTTCTTCATCTGGGAAGGCACAGTGCTCAGTTATCACATTACCTGGCTAATGCTAGGGTCCATCATTTGCTGGTCACTGCCCCACCTCTCTGTGTCTTGCTCTTACATTCCTACACAGTCTTAATGTGAAAGTGTTCTGTGGCTGTCTTAATTCCAGACCATTTCTCATGAGGGCCATCACTGTCTATCCTTGCCATCAGTTACTCTACTTGGGACTGTAAAATAATGAATTTTTTCTGGTTCCAACTTCCTTCCTATTTATAAACTGATACTCCTTTGTTTTTTTAAAAACAAATCATCCCATCTTTTTGTACTTTTTCCTCTTGAAGAAGAACTGATTTTCACATGATCCTGAAGGTACCTTGTGTTCGCCTTGTGCCCTTTTGTGATCTCACTCTATTACATTTCTCGTCATCTGATTCTGATATCAGCCACTCCTTTAGACAAGTCTGCTTTCATCTGTAAGTGGTGTTTAGAAACACATGAGTATCCAGCAACTCTGGGATTATAGCCAACAGCTACCAGTAAACCAACACCTCCACCTTCTGCAGAAATGACCTAGCCCTTTCTAGCTCATTTAAATAGAACTGCTCTACAAGGCCTTGAATATATCTTTTGAAAGAATGTTATAATCTTACCTAGCCTAAGAAGCCAGCATGCCTCTCAGTCTTTTCAAAAGAAGAGAAACTGTAGATGACTGAAGTGGACCCATAGCTAGAAGTGATGTGGCTCACACAATGTCAGCCAGGACAAATTTTCTTCCTGTCTATGATTCTTTGGGATTCAAAGGAGTTTCCTGGCCTTTTGTATCACTGCTACAGAGCTTCAAATGATTGCCTTCAGAGAGCTATTTCACAGCATCAAACAGGCCCATGTTTTTATTTCATAACCATCTCTTATTCTTGATCAAAAAGTTATGCAATGTTATTAAACCATCCTAGTTATTCACCTGAGATCACTTTAAGTGGTCTTGGATTTTAAATCTTCACAAATTAGAATTAAATAACTTATTTTTTTAATTTTATATATATCTATACAAGATGAATAGCTAAAGATACATGAAACTCAAATAGTCATCTGTCTATTTTTAAAACATTAATGAGATGCCCATTCTATTATGTGTTTGACATTGTGAATTTCCTAAAATCCCCATGGATTCTTATTTATTAGTATATTTAAAAGGTAGTTAAAAGTATCAAAAATTGGGCCCAAAAAAGCAAAGAGAACTCAGACTCTCTCCTCTACACCCCACTGCAGTCATTCAGAGCACAGCAAAGAACACTGGAATTGCACAAGAGGGTGGCAACTCCCATGCAAATGTACAAAGACTCATTGAGAGTCACAGAGTACAGAAACAGTGTGCAGAAATAAATGGTACACCATGTGACCTGAGGGGTAAATGTTACTAAGAGAGAAATGGCTGATATTTGGATGGAGAGGAAAGTCGCCTGAGTCAGGGTGTGTGAGAAGAGATAGGTAAGGCATGGACCACTGTGGGCAGAGGAAGTGGTTAACACTAGACATGGACCAGGAAGGGAGCAGTGAGCAAGGACTGAGGGAGGGAGCCTGCGCTTACCCAGCATGCCAAGGAGGTCCCAGCTGTATCCTAGAAATGTTGAGGTTAAAGAGTTTTAGGTAGAAGGGCTGAGCACTACTTAGCATTGCATTTTAAGTGTTTAGAGCGATTGTTATGTTCCATGAGAAATATTGATACTGTTAAGTCCTCACAACAACCCAATCAGGAAAATTTTGTTTTTCTTTTCTCTGGACAGAGACTCAGAGATTTATTCACATTTACAAAAATCACATTTACCAAGGTGACGGAGTCTAGTTTCAAATGCAGACCTTCTGACTTCAGAACCCACAGCCTTAACTAACTTATACTGACTTCATGTTGCGGTACATGAAGGGAAACAGTCGCTTTCCATTTATCATGTCCTGAGATGGATAGTGAACACAAAACCACTGGGACTGCCATGTGTTAGTCTAACAAGAGATGGCAGTTATCGAGGTTAGAAGGGTGGAAGTGTAGGAAAAGAAAGAACTCTAGGTCATATGAAAGGGAAAGACGTGGGAGAAAAAGATGTAAGGCTATGACCATATCTATTGTCACTGAACAGTCAGCCCTGGCATTCAGTGGAAAGATGACAGCAAATGAGTGTGAGATATATGACAGGTGGGGACTGGCTGAGCCAATTAATTCTATTCTTCACATGTGAAAAGGCTCCGCCCATAATGAATGAGTCTGACCTCCCTTTCACAAGTCCCCATGGATAAGTGGTGCATTCTAACAGTAAAGCCACCTTGCATTCTCTTGCTCACTCTTCCCCTAAACAAGGATGTGAATAGATTACTTATTCAAAGTGGAGTGAGAGAAATGGCAGAAAGGCACTCGACATCTATGTGTGACCCTCAAAAGTAAGGCCTATGACATCCTAAAATGATAAGTCAGGCCAAAGCAGTCTGGACCTAACCAAGGAGCTAGTGCAAAGGCTGTGGCTTTCAGCCAAAATTCCAGCACAGATGGGGGCAGTAACACACAAAGCCCCACCCCTGGCTGAGGAGCTCTGTCAGCTGAAGGCTGCTGGGGTAAAAAGAGCCAGCTTTCTCCAGGGAAGGACAACCTACCAGAGATGCTTCTCTCCTTCTATCTGGGTGTTAGGGACCAAACTCAACTTGCCAGGCTAGTTGGAGCAAGTGCCTTTACATGATGACTTAGTCAGGGTTTCTATTCCTGCACAAACATCATGACCAAGAAGCAAGTTGGGGAAGAAAGGGTTTATTCGGCTTACAATTCCATACTGCTGTTGATCACCAAAGGATGCAGGACTGGAACTCAAGCAGGTCAGAAAGCAGGAGCTGATGCAGANGCAAGTTGGGGAGGAAAGGGTTTATTCGGCTTACAATTCCATACTGCTGTTGATCACCAAAGGATGCAGGACTGGAACTCAAGCAGGTCAGAAAGCAGGAGCTGATGCAGAGGGCATGGAGGGATGTTCTTTACTGGCTTGCTTCCCCTGGTTTGCTCAGCCTGCTCTCTTATAGAACCAAGACTACCAGCCCAGAGGTGGTACCACCCACAAGAGGACATCCCCCCCCCTTGATCACTAATTGAGAAAATGGCTTACAGCTGGATCTCATGGAGGCATTTCCCCAACTGAAGCTCCTTTCTCTGTGATAACTCCAGCTGTGTCAAGTTGACACAAAACTAGCCAGTACACATGATGAGCCATCTCTCTGCCTCCACCCCTTCTTTAATTAAATGGAGTCAATAAGATACCTTCTGGAAATTAAAACCAAAATGAAAACGGGTCTTCATTTGCCTGAGAACATATGTGCATTCTCCTTGTGAGTCAGCAGATAGTAATGGGGTTTCGTGGGCATTGTTCTGTGAAGAAACTCAGCTTGGCAGCGTGGTATCTCCAAAGTACTTCATCTGGACCCTGATATGACAAATGTCCTCAAGGACAGTGAGGGAAGAAAGCAGACGGAGGGAAAAGAGGTTCCTTAGTGCTAGCCCTAACTCAAAACGCCAGCATGATTCTCAACTAATTTCTCATGTATTTAAATTGCTTATTCAAAATAGAGTAATTAACACCATTTAAAGTCACACAGCTGGTTTTTGTTGTTGTTGTTGTTGTCTTGCTGTTGTTGTTTGTCCATTTATTCTTAATCTTTAAAGGCCAGATGCAGAGCACAATATGAATATTTGTCACACACATGAAAGTCAGAGGACAACCTTAGAAGCTAGCTTTTGCTTTCCACCCTGTTTGCAACAGATTTTCTTATTGTTCACTGCTCTGCCCATTGTAGTAGTGGGATTACACACATGTGCTACAGTGTCTGGCTTTACAAGGGCCTAGGGATCTTAAGAGCACTTGCTGCTTTTCCAGAAAATGAGTTTAGCTCCTCACACCCAAGCTGGGAGGCTCATATCGACCTGTTACTCTACCTCCAGAAATGTGATGCCCTCTTCTGGCTCTGTGAACATGG
>NC_034593.1:98987663-98992279 GCF_900095145.1 Mus pahari | reverse complement strand
GAGAAGAGAAGAGAAGAGAAGAGAAGAGAAGAGAAGAGAGAAGACAGAGAGGGTTCCATCCAAGGCAGGGGCTCCTCAGAGTAGCAGGCCACATAAGAACTGAATCATGAATAGAGTGTCACCTCAGTAGAATGGAGGCTGGTGGAGTCCCTCCCTAGAACACAGCATTCGCCATGAAGAATAACGTCTCTGTCGTCTGTCACTTTTAAAAATAAGCCTTACAAGTCCGCCTTTCACACATAATGAGAACAAATGTTACTGTGTTTTTCAGTTTTCTGCTGTTTAACACTAAGTTTTTTATTATTCTAGTTTCATACAATGTATTTTGATCAGATTTGCTCGCAGCCACTCCCACCTCCCAATTCCAAATGGATCAAATATCTAAATGTTAGACAGGAAGCTCGGAAACCCCTAGAAGAAGGAGTAGGGACCGCACATCAGGCTATAGCTTCGGAGAAGGACCCTATGAATAAGCCTCTAGTTGCCAAGGGCATAAGACCAGTAATCAACAAGTGAGACTCTGTAAAATTAAAAGCGTTCTGAATTGCAAAGGAAATGATTAATCAACTGCAGAGGCATCTTACAGAACGAAGACAAATCCTTGCTATATGACGAAGGATGTACACCTCGCACAACCAAGCACCAATCAAGCACACTACCCAGCTTCAAGAGTAGGCTATGGAACTAAGTAAAGAATTTTCAGAAGAAGAAATACAAGTTGCTAAGAAATATTCTTAAATATTCAAATATGCTTAAGAAACAGACAAGTTCATCATCCTCACTAGTGGGGAAATGTAAATTAAAGTTCTTTGAGATTTGATCTTTCTCCAGTTGCAATGGCTAAGATTAAGAAAGCATACTTCAGTCGACTCAGGAAAGTCAGACTTGAGGTCAATAGGTTCAAGTAGGAACTGAAATTAGTATTTCTTTGGGAAATAGTAATGTTAATGACAGTAGTTATAAAATAGAACATGATTTTAATACATTATATCAGCATTATATAAAGACCATAATTATTTAAAATAGAATTAATTTATATCCTAAATTAATCACAACACATAAAAGCAGTAACTGCTAATTATAGCTTTTAATTGATTTTCTTTATATTAAAAAAGTCTATGTTTTGACATTTTATCTGTCTAGCTTCATGTGAAATGCACCCAATTCCAAAATATTACAAATTCTAAAAAGCAATAAATTCTATTGCTAGGCATAAGTCGTATTATTTTCATTTCAGAACTCTTTATGTCTAATCACATAAATCCAGGTCACAGGAACTTCTACATTCAGCTGTTAAAATGCTACAACCCACACACCACAGGCACTGCACTCGGATACTCGATAGAAGACTCTGTGTGGGGTTGATCTCTTTGTCCGGGATCCATATGAATTTTTGTGACAAGCCTTCAATATTCCCAGTTTAATTTCTGATAGCTCGTTTTTTGTGACAATATAAAGGAGGGATAATAAATCATTAAATTAGGAAACACTATCAGTTTTACAAAACAAATCGTCTAGGCTCTACTGACCAGTCTGCTACTCTGGTTTCATCTAAAAATGTTTGAAGACACTTTTTAAAATATTCATAATGCCAAAATCTTTATGGGTTTCTGATTTTGAAGAAAAAAATTAAGATTAATGACTGCTTTAGGATCATACAATATTGTTAAATAAGCCAGGGGCCAATGCTGTTGACCTTACACTGTAGGACTGTCATAGAAACTATAAAGGAAGGCTTCTGAAGGACGATTAAAAATGAAACGTAGCGTTTTCCCACCTGAGTTCAACTGCAGAGGAGACAGCCATATATATCTTTTATCGGAAGTAACTAAAACACCACAGTAAACTGCAATGCAGCTCAACAGAATCCTTAACTTTAGAGCAAGCAAGCTACCTTTCCTCATAGGACGCTTGAGAGAGCCTGCTTTCTTTCCTTCAACCTTTCCTTCCTCCTTTCTTTCTTTCTTTCTTTCTTTCTTTCTTTCTTTCTTTCTTTCTTTCTTTCTTTCTTCTTTCTTTCTTTCTTTCTTTATTTCTTCCTTCCTTTCTCTTTCTTCCTTTCTTTTTAAAATACATTTTTATTTAAAATATAGTCGCATCACGCTCCTTCTTCCTTTTCTTCCCTCTAAGCCCTCCCATGACCCTCTCAAATGGTTTTCTTGGTTGTTCTTGTTACATTCTAATTCAAGAAGCTCAGAGAAGGCTGCCCTTTATGCACATTAACTCTGGAACAAAAGTATTCACATCTTACCTGTCATTGTTTTTCTGTGCTAAATGTCACCCTATGTCTGCCCACATTTCCAACTCCAATATTGTCCCGTGGCCACACTCCTCCAAATTTAGCATCAACTTCAAATTTTGCATAAGTCAAAAGACAAGATTTTTGATATTTTGCAGTCGAAGGCTCAGAACGATGAAAAGATTTCCCAATAGCTTTGACAATAGTCTGGGCTGTTTGGGGGTTCCTGTGGGGTCACTTTGGTCAACAATGTTATTAGATGTAACCTACTCCTTGTATTGAGGGTCTCATTTGGTGATGATAGATGTCCAAGAGGATTTGGGAAAGAGGAAAATGTAATTAGAATATGTTGTAAAGAAAAAACTATTTTCAATCAAAAAATAGAAAATAAACAAGAGCAAAAAAAAAAAAAAGAATGAAGATTTTAAAAATAGGTTTTTTTTTTTGTTTTTTTTTTAATGAAAAAGAAAACCCAAGTAAACCTAGCAACTGGGTGGTGATATGGATGCTGGATTCTGTCTGACCCCAGAGACCTTTCTGAATCAATAAACTAAATGACCTTCTTACAGCCACACCTTTATCATTGTTATAATTACTAATGTATAAATTATAGCTATATATTATGTTTCATTGTCACTGTTCTAAGCACGTGTATATGTATATGTATACATACATGGTATATATATTATATATATATATATATATATATATATATATATATATATAGAGAGAGAGAGAGAGAGAGAGAGAGAGAGAGAGAGAGAGAGAGAGAGAATCTTTACGTGACCATACATGCCATCTTTACTTCCTTCTCTTGTTCTCTACTCTCTTCCTCCTCACTCTGAGCTCCTACCTTTCCTCTTCTTCCTAGAATCCAGCTCCTAGTTTTGGATTTTTAAGATTGTACATGTAGTGCAAACTTATGATACTGATATTTCTGCTTGCAACCTAACACTTTCCCTTTGTTTTTCTTAAGATGCTACTTTATTCATCTCTCTGTGGATGAACAGTATCCCACTGTGCATATATACCATGTTTCCTTGGTCTGCTCATCTGTTATTGGAAACCTAAGCTAATTCCCTAATTTGGCTATTATGATAGAATCAATAATATTCCGATTTCAATTACGTTGGTGATTATTATTCAAAGGATAGTACAAACGAATCATGTAGAGTTCCATTTTTGGTTTTTGAGAAATTTTCAAACTATTCCCATGGGAGAAGTGCCACAATTCTTAACAGCAGAGTCAGGACTTGCATCAGCATCTTTGTGTGTTGCTAGTTGTTCTCTTCTGTTCATCTCACAAGCAAGTGCAACTGACAAGCAAACAACAATGACTGATAACTCAATTCTCCCAGTGCACAGCTGAGTGAGCATTACCAAAGGCACAGGATTCAAATGTTACAGCATCTGAGAGGACCAAGGCCAGCACTGAGTGAATGAGGAGGCTGCACACAAGTCCAATGGTGCTGTCCAGACTAGAAGATTTCTTATATTAAACACTGCAACTAATAAAGCTGAAATAAGAGCCATGCATGGTTCACAATGACATCCATCTTCCCTTTCATAAATAGGGCTATGCACTGCAAATGGCTCGGTTAAAAAAAAAAAATCACACAGCAGGTTTGAAATGAAGTACAATTTTAAAATTATCTTTTATACTCTATAAACCACATCTTCCATTACAGACCTGGGGAGGCAACAGATACCTATCATGCTAAAGAGGCAACACTTGACTCAGGAAGTTGTACAAACCAAAAAGCGCCTTCAATTTGGTAGAAAGCAGCTGAGCTGAGTGACTGGAGATCCCAGCTGCAGATTACAGAGAATAAATCTGAAGACGATAGAAGTTAAAGTGTTTGCTAGAGTTGGAGTTTAAGGCCTTGACATTAAATTGATTAAAATTTAGTTCACTGGGAAATTTTGACACAAAGACAGAAAACTGAAGGAAACAAACTGAAGAAATTAACTTGGGGTAAAATATCCACTTATATTGCCTACTTTAATTTTTTTAATTTTTATGAGGTATTTATTTCATTTACATTTTAAATGCTATCCCAAAACTATCCTATACCCCCACCATGCTAACCTACCCACCCACTCCCCATTCTTGGCCCTGGCATTCCCCTGTACTGGGGCATATAAAGTTTGCAAGACCAAGGGGCCTCTCTTCCCAATGATGGCCGACTAGACCATCTTCTGCTACATATGCAGCTAGAGACACAAGCTCTGGGGTACTGGTAAGTTCATATTGTTGTTCCACCTATAGGGTTGCAGACCCCTTCAGCTCCTAGGGTACTTTCTCTAGCTCCACTATTGGTGGCCCTGGGTTCCATCTGATAGCTGACTGTGAGCATCCACTTCTGTGTTTGCCAGG
>NC_034593.1:98975601-98987652 GCF_900095145.1 Mus pahari | reverse complement strand
TTGGATTGGAGCAGATGTTGTGTTCCACTCACCAGTGATCCTAAGATCATGTGAGCAATCGTCTAGGGACCATGGGGGTGTCTGCCGACTCCGTGCCCTAGGTAACCTGGTGCTGGTGCAGACAGGAAGGGATTTGTGCCCCTGGTCAGGCTGGTTCTCTGCTTCCCTAGTGCTGTCTCAGGTCCCGTGTGCGATTGGATTGGAGCAGAAGTTGTGTTCCACTCACCTGTGATCCTAAAATCACGTGGGCAGTCCTCTAGGGACCATGGGGGTGTCCCACCGACTCCGTGCCCTAGGTAACCCGGTGCTGGCGCAGTCCAGAAGGGAATTGTCTTATATTGCCTACTTTTAAGTTTATTACCTGACGCATAACCTTCTTTCTGGTTTATGCTCCAGGTTTTACCATCTATATTATAGGAAAATGATGTGCAGGGTTTCTTCCTAGATTCTGCATGACAACTTATCCAAGTCACCATACTGATGCTATACTAACACTACACTTAACTGTTACCTGTAAGCTACTTGTAATTTGTAAATAAATGCATTGATATTTAGTGTATTTGTTATAGGAGTTGTACATTTGTCTATTTATGAAGCAATTATATGTCTGTCTATCTACAGAGTAGGGTATACTTTATTGATTTTAAAACTCATTTTTTGTATCTTTTCTTATATAATGTAATAATATTAAACCTCATCAACATTCAGATCACCAAAATAAAAGAGTGGATGAATGGAAGAATGAGTCACAACAAGAAAACAGACAAAGGAATCTCCCGCCTGGTCTTTACCAGTCAGGTACAGGTTTCCTGGTGTCACATCATCCATGTGTTTGAGGCTTGAGTCTACAAACAAGATAACCTTTTCTTAGCCTAGATGTCTTCTGTTTCAAGCCATTTTAAACATCAGCAATGGTGGAGTCTCAGCCGGTTCCTTTGCCATATGCATTCCAGTATGGGTCAGGTCTAAACTAAGAGATGTCCATCAGTACTCCAAAGGCTCATCGAGAGCAATGGTTCTCAGCCCTGCTGTGGCCCTTTAATCCAACTCCTCATGTTGTGGTGACCTTCAACCAAGAAATTATTTTATTGATATTTCATACCTGTAATTTCAGTACAGTTATGAATCATAATATAAATATCTGTTTTCTGGCGGTCTTAGGCAACCCCTGTGAAAGGAGTCATGTCCTACAGATCGAGAACTGCTGATATAGATGGTTCTAGATGAAACAACTAGAAAGGCTCAACCAAACTCAGAAAGTACAAAAATAAAACTTAGACTTACAGCAAGAATCTTGATCACATTGCTGAAACTTAAGTGTCACTCTTCAAATATAGACAATGATAGATGATGGATAGATAGATAGATAGATAGATAGATAGATAGATAGATAGATAGATAGAAAGATTGATTGATAGATACACAGACAGATCATGTTGCTCCCAAGAGTATCCAATCACAACATCATAAGAAAAATAAATTACACAAGGAAAGTGTTTTGAGTTTTCAGAGCCTATGCACTCTGAGCAATTATATGAAACTACTTTTAAACATTAAGCACCCAAAATAATAATGTTCTTACATTGGTCAACTTTTTTCCTAATTAAGCTACTATAGCTTTAATATACCCATAAGATCACAGAGTAATAAAAAAAATCCTACATGAAATAAATGCTACACAAAAACAACACACCATGATATTCCATGAACATACTGGTTCCATAAAGAATATATCACAGAGACAACACTAAGTAATTCCCATATGCCATCTGGGATACACACAATGTGCTGACTGGGGCTGCCACACTTCCGTGCCTGCCACTGTCCCCCCTTGAAGACACTTACAAATGCCCAAAGCATTTCTCACACATAAACATCTGGAAATAAAACTTAATATTTCAAGCAGGTAAAATCATGACTAACGAATGCCTAGCAGCAATTAAATGCTAGTGGAAGCAAACTTTCAGGCAGGTGCTGCTCTGAGCAAAAATCTTAGCCAGTGGTAGTCTCACTACATAGATTGAACTTGAAAACAAAATAAAAATGTGATTCCTCTCCTTAAAGAAGGAAAGGTAGATGGAGGGAAAACTGGACATTTAAAACAGCAGCAGATTATTGGGTTAAAAATATCCTCTACTGTCATTTCTACCTGGCTGCAGAAAGTTCCAGAATAACTCTGAGAAACCTCAAGTACTCTAAAATCTCACCATAAGGGGGTGACACACCTCTCTTAACACATGAAACTTCATGATTAGGAGTTTGGAATCTAAGGAAGGGAGGCTAAAGTTTCTGTCTGTATTCTTCAATTAGGTAGATTTATCATATATACTATATGGCAGATATCAGATATAAAATTAGATTTTATATATAATATGTCATATTATATATCATATTGTATATTATGTAATATTTAGTATATATTACTAATGATAGAGCCAATAAAATCACATTTGTGTGTTCTAGCTCTCTGAAGTTGTCCTGTCTACTATACATCTAAACATCTAAACTTTCTATCTTGCCTGGTGTTTAGACAGAGTTTCATGTAGTCCAGACTGGCTCAAACTTGCTATGCCCCATTTTATTCTTGACCTCTTGATTCTCCCAAGTGCTGAGATTGGAAGAAGCATCAAAATTTCTTTATCATATGTCAATTTTACCTTCTAGTCCTTTAGATAGCTATGTTTGTTTTCATATAAAAGGTGGTTTCAACTACTTGGTATGGATCTAACCCCTTCTCCCCTCCACTGTCCAAGTGCCCCACAAAGCATTAGCTCCCAGAAACCATTAGTTGAGAAAAAAATAACATGAAAAGTATCTGTCAGCAACTCCATGAAGGGAGTTAGTTTCTACAATGGCCAGTAGCCCAGTGAAGCATGGCCAGGCCCATGCACCAGCCATGTAAATGAGGAGCTTTTCATAAGTCTCCTGTGGCTTAGTATATGTTCACATTATTACCATAAAGCTGACTCTTACAAAGTAAAGCTTCCAGTCTTTGGTGCCTCCAAGAGATAAGAGGAAAGCATTCTGCATATTATATTTTAATGGACTCAAAGATTCAGATACTGCTCAACATTGAAAGTTTATTGATACTTTAAATATCTATTGAAAACATGTAATTCATAAAATATATAAGTAAAATGTTCATGTAAGACAGTTTACATTGTATATGAATATAAAAGAGCTAGAGGTCAAGGATGACCTGGGCAAAATGTTATCTTTGGAACATGACACCATCTGGGAATCATGAACTCACAGACTTGTGGTTGTTTGCACAAGACCTGCACAAGATCAAGCCAGTCAACGTTCCCGCATTGGGGGAGGGGTGCCTATGTCCCCATCCCTAGCTGAGAAGCTATAGACAGCTGATGGCTATTAGGGAAGGGGGAGTAATTTTTATTTAGGAGTGTGCTCCCTCATAGGCAGATCATGCTCCATTGGAGGTACCTACACCTATTTGTATATGGACAGCACAAAATGAACTCAGTGGAAAATATAGCAGTACATGTTAGGAGTGGAGAATATATAGAGAAGGAATTGGGGAGGAGCAGGAATTCAATTTAAAATGTGTTTTAAATAATTGAAAAATACTTCTCAAAACATATCAACAGGCCTACATTTCAGCCTAAGGAAGGAAGGTGTGCTGGCTCTCTGTCAACACTCTCTAAGTCTCCAAGAAAGAGATAAAGTGGATGCAGCACCTTCTCTTAAGGAACCTACTATACACGAAAGGAATTAGGTTCACAGATATGAGTTCAAGGATATGATGGAGATGATGAAAGTATGCTCATGACTTTAAGTTAAAAGAGTGTAGAATGAAAACCCTGAAAGAGGTTTAAAAAGTTTCCTATATTACCTGTTTGCCTGAGATACTGTTTTCTACATATGAATCCTGATGGCATCTTATTTTATCCAACACATAAAAGCTTATGACAGAGTACCAAAAGTATAGTCATAGACATACATTAATACAAAGAGCCTAAGGCAAGCTGGGACAGCAGACAGTGTCAGCCATCCAGTCAACTCATTCACTAAGCATCATTTTCCAGAGCCTTCCCAGTTCTGTGTAAAGTAACGAATAGCATGGCCCACTGTGACCGATGACCTTACATCACACTGCAGGAGAGAGATGAGAAATTATCCCAAGACATTTTGATAAATGCCATTACAGTGTGTGCTCGTGGTTATCAAGGCACAGTAACACATTCCTGGGAGGTGCAAGAAGCAGGCAACCACAATTAAACCCTGGAGAGAGAGAGTTCAATCGTAGGCCTTTCTAAGGCAATATGAGGTACTGAGGTTGAATAAGATTCTTTGTAGTGTTTCCTCACTATCCCCTTCGGATCTTATGAAATAGACTTTGCATCCATGTGCTAGGTGAGCTATAAATAGTTGGAAAGGTGAAGTAACTTGCCTAAAGCCAAGCTAATAACTGGTAAAAATATGATCAGAAGACAGATCAAAAGTCTTACTTGGCAACTTTGGGCTTTCCCAGAGCAGATATGCAATTAACACAGTCTGGCTTTTGTCTGCATTGTGACTGGTTTGATCTCAGTTTTCTGAAACTTGACCTTGTCAAGACTCTCCTTGGGTCTTTTGCCTATACTTTCCCTCTAAACAAGCAAGGGTACAGACTACTTGCAGAATACTGCTTAAGATCAGCCAGCACCCAACTAAAATCACTTCTGCCTCCTACACATTTCTAGAAACTCAAATCTACACTGGAATCATTGCAATGTAAAATCGATAGAGATATTTTAATAATTTGAAGCAATTAGACATGAATAAAGATCCCTTTGTGACAAGTTATGACATTTAGGTGATCCACTGGAAGCTAACACGCTACGTGAAGTGAAAACCTAATATAGTGTATTTACAAGTACACTATACAACAGCACATACCTATCCACTGCATACATATGTGATGCTGTCTGTTCTTCTGGAATGTCAGCAGCAGTGGTTGAAAGCTATCAATGTCCTACCTACAAATTCTTTAATGTTTAACAGATAGAGAAGGGAGAATTTTTTTTCTTCTGAATTAAAAATGAAATGCTATACCTTATAAAGCCTACACTGTGAGTGGAACAAACTGTACTGGTTCCACCAGTGGACTGGTGTCAAGATAAGTCCCTAACCCATGAGAAGAGACTGATGCAGACAATCTCCTTGCCTCTAAACCACAAGCAGAACAGTGCTAAAAGAAGCAGTGCGGTTGATACTGTATTTCCCTTCATTTCCTGCAAATGGCCTTCTGAAATAGCTATCTTCATCATGACATGTCATGACATAATTGCCTGCAGCAGGTATGGCTCCAGCATCAAGTTACAACCTCATAATAGTGACTGTGCAGTCCCTGATACCTGACCCAGACTCACATCTTACACAGAACTCTTCCTGACAATGCTGTTGTGCAATTAAGCTCCCAGGAAAACAGAGCCCACAACTTCTTTCCTTACTTACATTGCTAATAAATGCATATCTTTGCCCCATTGTTTTATGTAAACAAGGCTTTCATATAACACGTCTGCCTTATGCCAGAAACTCACAGTCAATAACTGTGTCACCGTCTTATAAATTTAAATCAAACATTGACAAGATGTGATGCTCCGTGAATAAAGAATATTAGGCTATAAATGTTTAAGAGGCCAAACAACCCTAGGAAAATGTGAATACAAAAGCTGGCAACTAGACCAGAGAAAAATCATTAGAACAGGCCGGGCACCTGCTGTGTCCCAGACACTGTAGATGACAATTTCATAGGAGACAAGTAATTCTCCACACACACCCCATTACCTACTAGTTATGATCTTTGATCTATGATTCTGAAAATGTGCACCATGACACCCTAGAGCACCACAACAATGTCATGGTGACAGTTCAAGGTTATTTGGCATTTCCAAAGGCGCCACGAGAATATTCAACATCTGGCAGCACACTGTCTGCCAGCAGGAATCACCACACAGTTCCAGTAGAAGCTCACTGCATTCCTTGGGGGGCAGGGGGACATATTTTTCTGAAGTTGGACATTAGAAACTGCTATCATATACAAGTAATTACAGAACCCTTGGTGTAGAAAAGCGAATAAGGGTAACACTGTTCTAAGATGCACATGCATTACTGGTTAAATAGAATATGTAATGCAGAGACATAAATGTTCTAAGAACCACTAAAGCTTGAATATCTCTAAGGGACAGGAGGCCAGACCAGGGGTCAAGTAAAAATTTGATCTGCTCTTCTGTAATGCTCCCAGTATGTCTAAAGGGTAACTGGTAACTGAATGTGCAGTAGCATTTTATATTATCCCTGTAATACAGAGAGATAGAATTGCTACCATATATTTTTTCTCATTCGTAAATCAAGTTTGCTCATCTTTCATCCTGTGTCATTTGTCTAAATATGATAACTGCTTTTGTAAGCAATTATATGATGGTTATTTCATATCTGGGATGAACAACATTTCCATTTTCTGTAACACATCTTTTCTATCCTCTATTGCCACATAGAGAAGCACTGCTACTAATACAACATAACAGATTTCTTGTCGAATTTTCCCTATAATTTAAAACTGTAAGCAGACTGTGATTATTATTTTTCTCTTGCATTCAGTGCATTTTAGAATACTCTGAGGTCTTACATGTTTAAACCTTCAAGAAAACATTTGTCTCAAAAGCCATGAGTTGTTAAACAAAACTTTCAGTGTCAGGTATGAAATATCTCCCACTATGACCTATTGGTCAAGGATGTCCCATAGCCCCCCACCCCCCAAACAATACCAATTATTGCCATTGTTCTTAGTTTCCCATCAGAACTAGTAATGGTGAGACCCTATGGGTGATGTCTCCACACTCTTTGGTTGCAAGACCTAGATGACTGAGCTGGGAGAGTCCCTCTACTGACAAGCTTTCATGGAGCGACAAAGATGTGCAGGATGCCGAGAAAGAAACATCATTAGGTGCCTTCCCAGCTTTGAGTCTTGCGGGCAACAATGCCAATCTGCTAGACAAAACAGGGAGATGAATGCCATGGGGAGGGGAGTCACCAAATACTTTCTGATTTGCAAGCTCCACAGAAAGGAACTCATACCGTGTACTGTGAACTAGACCCATGGATGTAGAAGTCACAGGCTCTAGTAGGTAACATACTAACATTGCCTAAACGGACAGGGTGTCAAAATGTCATCTGTATTTATATATAAGCCCATAATGCTGCTTTCAGCCTTAGCCTGAGATGCCTCTTAGTTGTAGGTGTAATTCAGAGAGACCCTATTTGATCAGGGCTGACAATAAGGGATTCTTTCCTACTCAGCCCTGAACAAAACATCGATACCACTCCCTCCAAGGTTCAGGAAACATCACAGAAGAGGGAGCAGAATGAATGTAAAAGCCAGAAAGAGGATGGTGGGAAAGTGCTGTGAAACACGGAGCTATGGGCATGGCATGGCCATTGTATTCATGAGCACACAGAGCTGAGGGGATCTGCATATTGCCTGTCAACTTTTCATCATGGTGGGTGACTGCTCATGATGTCTCCCACCCCTCCCTGAGTAGCCAACAGCAGTTAATGGTGGCTGGGAAAGAGAGAGTCATTTTCTTCAGTAGTGTAGCCACGATGATGCAAGCAACTATTATTAAACTCAATGGGTCACAAAACATGCAAAGCCTTGGCCAGTAGGTTACCTGTAATAAGGCTGCACATCTCATGCTATAGTCATGAATCCAAAGGCTAGGTCAGAAGTCAGTGAAATTTAAAAATTCAAATGACATAATTGCAAGAAGACAATTTGCTCATGTGCATTCATAACCATGTTTGCCAAACCAAATAGATAACATAAATTTCCTAGCCATGAACCCAGTGTTACTATACTACAGAATGGGTCTCAGTGGCTGACATGGCTGGGCTGTTAAGCTTAGCTTTGGTCAGAGTAAGAAGGCAAAGATAAAATTCTCATTATTTCTCATTATTCTTATATCTTATATTCTTATATCTATTCTTATTCTCATTAATCCTCATTTGCCAGTGTGAAGCAGCTCTAGCTGTCCTGGCAGAGCTTGAGGTGGGCCTCCACCCTCCTCTCCAATTAGGTGATACGCAGAAAGGGGACAAATATCAAAGTTAGGACATGGGAATGTGTTGGAGAAAGCGAGGAGCATGAGAGTTTCTGGGGATAAAGGGCACCTCTGAGCAGTTGGAAGGGCAGCTTTGGTTTTTGTTTTCAGTCAAAATAACAGCACCTCAAAAGAGGACTGGGACAGAAGGAAATGCCTGCAGGTGTCACAAGTCTAACCAAAGTGGACCAAACGATTCTGAAGTCAGAAATGCTCGGGAATATCTGCCAGGATTGTGTTATTCCCCACAAACCCTCCAGCCACTCCCCACTGCGCCATCCTAGGATAGAAGCACAGGTAGCGGTCAGGGCTCTGAAGCAAAGGCACACACAGGCCTGCCTCTCAGCTGTCGATGGCAAACAGATGGTCAGTCTCTCTTACAGCAGAGAAAATGACAATACCACTCTCTCAAGGGGGTGTGGCAACTAATACTCCCAAGATACTCATCATAGGACCCGAGGCACCACCTCATGACATCCGCTAAAGGGGACAAAGTGAATCCCTTTAAGTTTGTTCAAGAACTCCATCTGCCTAGCAGATGCTCTACCTTAGCATTCCCTCCCATCTCAAAATAAGCACAGGCAAAGCTCAGAACCAGTACCTGTGCTCATCTAAGTCAGTTTGGCTCACTGTCCTCCTCAATGTCCTTAGCATCAATATTGACTCCCTGTTAGTTACATCCAATGTGACTCTTTGCCAGCAGTCTCAAGTGACTCTAGAAATGCATCCCAAATCCAAAATCAAAAATGTTCCAACATTCAGAGCATTTGAAGCAAACTTTCTGATTCTGGACTTCTGGATTTGGTGTGCTCAACTGCTAAAGTCTGTGCAAATATTTCAACTCCCTGACAACTTCAAAATGAGTAATATTCTTATTGAAGATGCCTGACTTACATTCTTCTACTTTCATTTTTTTTTTTTGGTTTTTCGAGACAGGGTTTCTCTGTGTAGCCCTGGCTGTCCTGGAACTAACTCTGTAGACCAGGCTGGCCTCGAACTCAGAAATCCACCTGCCTCTGCCTCCCAAGTGCTGGGATTAAAGGCGTGTGCCACCACTGCCCGGCTCTTCTACTTTCCTGATTGGTCGTTCTGCTCAGAATTCTCTATACATGCCCTTCCTTTTTCTGGTACACCAAAAGCAAGCTGAGTAAGCGCTGTGGACTTCTCTTCATTCAAGGTCACCAAATGGGCACTAACCACACATACATTACAAAAGAAATCTTCCCTTTATTCAAGATACTGTATTTTCAACTACTTAAAAATTTTAATAACATATGCTGTTCTAATTTTCTTCTATTGCTTTGATAAATATCATAACTAAAACCAACTTGAGAAGGAAAGGTTTATTTGGTTCATATATTCCAGATCATAGTCCATCACTGAGGGAAATCAGGGCAGCCACCTAAAGCAGGAACAGAAAGGCAGGGAACTGAAGCAGAAGCCAGGGAGAAATGATGTTTAATGGCTCTCCTCCCTATCACATACCAGGGCTTGCTTGCTCAGCCTGCTTTCTTATACAATCCAGGATAGCTGCCTAAGGGTAGCACTCCTGAAGGTAGGCTGGGCCTTCCCACATCAATCATAAATTTGAAATATGTTCCACAGAGTTACCTGCAGGTCAGTCTGATAGAGGCATTTCTCTTCCCCATGACCCTTGTTATTTCAGCAGAAAAAAACTGACAAAACCTAATGAGCACCTATGTTCCTCTTTACCTTAGTTAACGCCTGACCTTAGACTACTATACATCTATTTTTTTTTTCTTTCTAGGTACATACCCTGGATACATCCACAGCTAGACTCAGATAGTGGAACTAAATGATGCTTCAAACAAATGCCCTATACACTGGGTACCCACAACTGCTCCCCTGAAGTTGCTGCTAAAGGACCCTCTTGTTAAATAAAATCCATTTAACACTTTGAATCAATAAAAGTTTATGTTGACACCCAGATGACAGCCAACTGAGAACAATGAAATGGGAAATATTTCAAAAGGCATATTGATGGAGCACATCAATTTTTCAGTTGGTTCAATTCTATTGATTTTTGTGAAATAATTTAATCATTCATGTGTCATTCCAGGTACTTTTGTTTTACTGCAACATTGTTAAGTTATAAAATTTTTAATTTTCTTCATCAATTAAAGACATTTCCTTTAAAAGGGGAGGTCTCAGCAAGAGTCACCTCCATAGCAGCCTGCCCTGCCCACATCTCTGGCACACTCCCACTGGGGATGTCTGGTCTCTCTCCTCTGCTCTCCCTACACCTGATCCCCCACCCCTACCCCCTTCTCCTCTCTCTCCCATCCAGTTTTCTCCCTCCATCCACCTTCAACATTTATTATATTTCCTCTGCTGAGTCTCCTAGCAGTGGAGTCACTTCCTGGAGCCAGACAGGACACCCAGAGGAGGAATAAGGACAGAAACCAACCCACAAAATCTTCAACCCAAAATGTGTCCTGCCTACAAGATGAGCAAGGACAAAAAGCAGAGGAGGAGGGAACGGCCAACCAATGACTGGCCAAAACTGAGACCTATGCCATGGGCAAGCACCAATCCTTGACACTATTAATGATACTCTGTTATGATTGCAGACAGGATACTAGCACAACTGTCGTAGGAGAGGCTCTACCTAGCATTCTATGCAAACAGATACAGAGACACCGCCCCCACCCCCAATCAAACATTAGATAGAGCTCAGGGAATCTTATGGAAGAGTTGGAAAGAAGAAGGGACCTGAAGAGGACAGAGACTCCAGAAAAAGACTAACAGAGTCAACTCATCTAGACTCTGGGGGCTCCCAGAGACTGAACCACCATCCAAAAAGTGAGCACGGGTGGGACCTAGACCCCCTGCACATGTGTAGCACATGTGCAGCTTGGTCTTCATGTGGGTCCCCCAACAACTAAAGTGGGGACTGTCCCTGAATCTATTGCCTACCAGTGGATCCCATTCCTCTAGAAGGATGCTTTGTCTGGTCTGGGGGTGGGGGGACTGAGACTGGGACAGGACATGACCTAGGGCTCTCCCTTTTCAGAGGAGAGGGAGAGGGAGAATTTGGGGGAGGATCTATGTGAGGGGGTACTGAGAAGAGAGGGGCTGATATTGGGGTGTAAAGAAAAATTAATTAATAAAAAATTAAAATAAAAAAATACCAGGAGAACTTGGTATGGTCTGGTAAGGGAATATTAAAGATGTAGATCATTTTAAAAAAGCAAATTTAAGAAGGTCAAAGGGGAATTCTCCAGCAGGTGTTGGACAAAAGGTGTGTATGGTTTCCTGATATACAAGTAGTGTATCTATCAAATAAGGTCAAGAGACCTGGGTCCCTGAGGAATGTTGGGATCATCAGAGGGCTGGTCTTGTACTGAAGATAACATCTCCTGGCTTGGAAAGCCAGTCATTTCCTTAACACCAAGGATGCAATGTCAGCGGATCTGCAGACACCTCCCCCCACTACTCTGAGAAAGGCCAGGCAGGAAAATGTCTAGAAACTCCCGTGTATCAAAAAGATAGAAAGTTATAACTGTGGCCCAAAGCTGCAGTGAAGGCGGGGAGCTTAAGCTTGTGATGGCATCCTGGGGTCTGCCCCTTAGGAGGGAACACAGAAAGGGAGACCCACAACTAACATTGCTAGTCTGCTTCTTAGTGATCCCAACAGAAAAGAGATAGGGAGAGAACACTGAAAGAAATGGAAGGAAGGCTGGGCAGTGGTGGCGCATGCCTTTAAGCCCAGCACTCGGGAGGCAGAGACAAGCAGATTTCTGAGATCAAGGCCAGCCTGGTCTACAGAGTGAGTTCCAGGACAGCCAGGGCTACACAGAGAAACTCTGTCTCAAAAAAAAAAACAAAACAAAACAAAAAAACAAAAACAAAAAACAAAAAACAAAACAAAACAAAAAAGGAAGGAGGGAGAGAAGGAGGGAGGAAGGGAGGGGGGAGAAAAGGAGAG
>NC_034593.1:98961962-98974754 GCF_900095145.1 Mus pahari | reverse complement strand
AAGAGAGAGAGAGAGAGAGAGAGAGAGAGAGAGAGAGAGAGAGAGAGAGAGAGAGAGAGAGAGAGAGAGAGAGAGACATAAACACAATAATAAAGTTCTCAAGGAACCAAAAGAATTCAAAGCTAGAAAATACTTGGTACTTACTCCTCATAATACATAGTGCCTGTCGAACACCTTTATGAATTCCGACTTTAACTGAAAGTCTACGGTAATAAAGCGTCATTATCACATCAACAAGAAGGGCTCACAGTCATTCCACCTACTCGAGAGCAAGAGCCTCCGGCCATCCCAGATCGGCTTCCTTGCGTTTGGGGTGTAAGACACAGAATATCCCCAACTCAACACAGCGGTACCAGAATGAATAAAAATCTCATTCCATCTGCTTTGAGGATATGGCACAGTGGTAGAGTGCTTACCCAGTATGATCAAAGCCCTGAGTTCAACCAACAGTACTACACAGGAAATTTTTGTTAAATGTAATGAATACATGAAAGCATTTTTAAAATATCTCTATAAAAGTATTTAGCATCTTCTGGTAGCTTACCATGGGCCCAAGTATATATTCACTGTGACTTCATGAGGACGGTTAATGTTCTATCCATTTTACAGAGAATGGAACTGAAGCTTAGAGAATTTAGCAACTGTCCCTAGACCATGTAGCTTTAGACACGATGCTGAAGTCTGAGACCGTCATCTGACTCCATTTGTGGTTTTAGAGTTTTCATGTTGCCTTAAGCAGCTACCACCCCAGAGTTACAGCATGTAATTTCTAACCTGATAGCAGTCTCCTATTACATTTCTTTCTGAACCACCATGCCATGCTTCCCACTTCTGTCCCTGAACTGCCCATAGCAGAGCTATGGCCCCAAGAACAAAATATGTCAGAATAATGAAAACATCAAAGGCCCCCCCAAATGTTTTTAAGTGTAGTATTACAAAAAAAAGAAAATCCCAGAAAGTTAATAATTTTTACTTAGATGCCACAAATGTCACAGATGTAAGGACAGGGGCTCACTCAATTCAATATTTGTTAAAGTTTAATTTTTGTTAGATTCTTTTGCATCTAAAACAATTCTCCATATATCCAAAATCCACCATAAAGAATTACAGCCAATTGTAGATTAAATGGAGTACTAATAACCAAATAATTTTGAGATTGAAATTTTGTATAAAACTATTCATAACTTGATAACAAAATTACATAGAGTAGGAAGTGACCACAATGATTTTCAAGTGCCTCACATGACAGAGCAAAGGCTTCCAAACACAAGAGTCTAGCAACGGATCACAACCTTCCTAATTCTACAATCCCTTAATACAGTTCCTCATGTTTGGTGACACCCAGGCATAATATCATGTCATTGCTTCTTCATTTTACTGCTCTTATGAATTGTAATGAAAATACCTAACATGCAGTATATCTGGCATGCAACCCCATGAGGTCATGACCCACCCGTTGAGAAACACTGATCTAGAGGGTAAAACCACCTTAGATTTTAGTGTTTCCAGAATAGCTTTCTGGTATCCAGATCCCTGTGCTAAGAAATGTTGGGAAGCAAAAATATACCTGGGAAGAAACAAAATTCATGTCAAAATGATGGCACCATGCCATCAGCAGCAGGACTGTACTTTGTAGAATTTTACCTGAGGAAAAAGAGTAAGTTCACACACAAGATTTAACCAGGGTTTTCCAACTACCACTGGTATGTGAGGGAAAATTAGAAACGGTGCCCAAGTGGGGATGCCTTAGTCCCACTTGGAAAAGAGAAGAAACCAAGTGGGGAGGAAGGGAGGGACCTGGGAGAGAAAGTGGACTGGGTGGGGAGAGAGTGGGGGGAGAGGGAAACCTGATCTGGTATTGGGTAAGGGAAGAGGACTAAAGCCCCGAGGGCCAGCAGAACAAATGCAAACAGGCAACCTCAGGAAATAGGAGGTTGGGGGACACACACCCCCCAAGAATGCATGGGAGACCTGGGATGTGAGAGACTCCCAGGACTCACAGGGAGGGACCTTAGATGAAATGTCTGATAGTAGGGAGAGGGAACTTATAAAGCCCACCTCCAGGAGGAAGACAGGGCATGAAGGAGGAGGGTGTTGCCATCCCACGGTCACAACTCTGACCGGTAATTGTTCCTGTCTGAGAGAACTGCAGGGATGGAAATGGAGAGGAGCCTGAGGAAAAGAAGGTCCAGTGACAGGCCCAAAGTGGGATCCAGCTCAAGGGGAGGTCCCAAGGCCTGACACTATTACTGAGGCTATGGAGCACTCACAAAAAGGGACCTATCATGACTGCCCTCTGAAAGACCCAACAAGCAGCTGAAAGAGTCAGATGCAGATATTTGTACCCAACCAATGGTCAGAAGCAGCTGACCCCTGTTGTTGAATTAGGGAAGGCTGAAAGAATTGGAGGAGAAGGGCGATCCTATAGGAGGACCAGCAGTCTTAATTAATCTGGACTCCTGAGATCTCTCAAACACTGGACCACCAAACAGACAGCACACAACAGCTGATATGAGGCCCCCAACACACATACAGTAGAGGACTTTCAGGTCTGTGTTCATTCAGAGATGATGCACCTAACCCTCAAGAGACCGGAGGCCCCAGGGAGTTTAGAGGTCAGGTGGGGTGGGGGTGGGGCATCCACATGAAGACAGGGTGGGGTAGGGAGGAGGTGTGGAATGTGGAGCAGTCAGAGGGTGGATTAGGGAGCGGGGAATGGAATATGGAGTATAAAAATAAATTAAAAATTAAATTAAATTAAATTTTAAAAAAGGAACTTAGTTACTCAGTACTGAGCAGTCATTAACTCCACAAGGAATTCTGAAATGCCACTCAAAAAGATAGCACAAAACATACATACATACATACATACATACACACCATGCATGCACACACATACACATGCATACACACACTATCACGTGTACATATACACATACACATTCATACATGCATGTGCACACACATATGCACACATGCATGTACACACACACATATATATACACAAACATACATACATGCACATATATCTTATACTAAAGCAGTTGATAAGACCCAATGCCAAACAACAAATTCCTGCAAGCTTCTATGTTAGGCTCTTGAATGTAAAGGCACAACAGGTAGACTGGAGAGAATGGAGAGGAGCCATATCCTCCCCAACAATAGCTAGTAACGTGAAGACAGGCGAGGTCACTGCTCCCACACTATTTCTAGCTAAAGTCCGAGTTCTTCTCTGTGTGGCTGAGGTGGCTAGCATGTTAGGTGGCAGCTCCCTGGAGTTCTCTAGAAGGTGATTGAAAATGACCTTTTCTTCTTGTTTGCATTTTCTGACTTTTTAAAACCTGAGAGATAGTTTAAGGATGGAGAAGTTCAACAGTGAAGTTTTAGCTCATCACTTCATCCTCTCTCTAGGTCTTTGGTAAATATAAATTACGCATGCTTTTCTAACAACCACCAATGTTCCCCAAACCTCATAATATTCACTACAGTACTCTGGTAGTATTTACTATAAGGAAGAACTTGCCTGTACACTTCAGCAAAATGTGGATAGCTGCTATACACAGGTACAAAACTGACATTCACATATATCACTCCAGCCATCTTTGATTACCTCATTCCAAATCAGTTAAGGGTTGCTTGAACAATGAAACCCAGAAAAGACAAGCAGCTCTGAAGTCCAACCTGACATTACAGCACACTATTATTATTGTTACTATTGATATCAAACACTGAACAATGAAGTCCAGGCAATAGCATAAGCACATTGTTAGACTCCTCCTCCAATCCTCACAACTCCACAATAATAGCACGCCCACCATCATCTTTGGAGATGAGGAAACACAGGTTAGTGGAACACCTGAGATCATCGAGCTAGTCAGTGGTCTCACTGTTCGAAGAGTACTTATAGGAACAAAAATCGGAAAGCCCTCTCGCAGATGCTAGGGAAGGCTTCCACCGGGTGACAGAGCTTTGCCAACACCCTTCAGAACCCGGCAAACCAAGCACACTCAATGAGAAACACTGCTCGCTTTCTCTAAGCCAGTGATTTTCAACCAGCTCATAGTTCTCCTTTCGGGGACAAATCATTCATTCAGGGGTTGCATATCAGATTTTACATTATAATTCATAGCAGTAGTTAAGTTATAGTTATGAAGTAGCAATGAAATAACTTCATTGTTGGAGGTCACCACAACATGAGGAACTGTATTAAAAGGTCACAGCATTAGGAGGGTTGAGAACCACTGCTAGTAGAAGCCAGTATTAGTGACAGCTGACAGCAAGAGAAGGGTCAGAATTAAAATAAATGGAAGTCACAGTAGTAGCCCTTATTCAGAAAAAAATGTTAAGGTGGATTTAATACATTATGTTCAACCACAGTAAATCTCAAAATATGCGCTACTGATACCCTAACCCTGAAAATGTCATCCCAAGTCTGAAAAGCTGAAGCCCCAGCTTTGACAGGTTACGTGTGGGCCACATGAAATTCACTTAGGCCATCCCTCGGCCCAGCGCAGCTACATCATCAGAAAAACCATTCCGTGGGACTTCCCCTCCTAAGCCTGGCAACAATCCTCTCCTTCCTTCCGCCACACAGTGGGAATGAGTAAGAATGTAGCCCAGATACTCAGCTAACACGGAAGCTTTTCCAAGTTTTCCTTTCCTTTTATAGAAATATTACAAGCTAAAATCTGAAAAGCTAAAGACATGCCATTTCATGTTTGATGCTCTAAAGTTTCTCGCCCTTGCACACTGTCCAATGGTGGATCTCTTTGGTAATTACCATCCACTCAAGAAGTTTCTGTGATGAAGGTTGAACGATGATGTTTTGCTCCCTGTGTGAGGTGTCATGTCACTCAGAGTCATTTATTGCTATGCTCCTTCAGCAGATAATAGTAGTAGATTCCCTTGGGGCCCATAAGCTATCTAGCCTCGGGTTGTTGGTCACTTTAACCGTGTCAGGTATGGGCTCCATGGCATAGCAGCCTCTGTGTTTATCAGCACCCACCCCTCAAGGCTGGGGGTCTGTGAGGAAGAGGAGGCAGAAAGACTGTAAGAGACAGAGGTGGTGGATAGCGGCAAGGAAAGAGCGTCTTGCTGACACAGCAGGACTGGTGCACACATGAGCTCACAGAGAAGGCAAGAGCACACAGGAGACCTGCACAGGCTCAAGCCAGGGAAAATCCAGCATCCAAGCACTGGGACGGGAAAGCTACCAGAACATCCTTCCCATAACCAAGGGGCTATTTGAAACTGATGCACCCTGGCAAAGGGAGATCATTTTTCTCCAGTTTTCTTGGAATGTCACTAAGTGTAGAATGTATGTATGCATGTATGTATGTATATATGTATGTATGTATGTACATAAGTATGTATGGCCACACTTTAAGGGAGGCCCTCTGCCCAGGAGTAGTCTGCCAATACAAAGCAGACTCCATTCATTTGTTTTATTTTGATAATTTTTTTCTCATTGGTTTTCCTTTTGTGCTTGTCTGGTTTTCGAAGTTTTGTTTTTTACTGTTTTTCTTGTTTTTTTCTTTTTTAATGAGGGGAGAGTTCCTGCTCATGAACAAGCCACAAATTTGGCTTGGGGGTTGGGGGGAAGGCTGGAAGGAGAAATAATATAATCAAAACACATTATGTAAAACTATCTTTTAAGTTAAAAAATTAAGATTTTAAAAGGTGGAAAATGCAAATAATTATAGATTATGAAAGTTATTTAGAGTATTACAAACAGTGCATACATATTTGTATGATAGTCTTTTTTTAATTTTATGTGTTGATAGGTGAACATGTATGTGAATGGAGATGCACTTGTGTGCCTGTGACTGTGGAGGCCAGAGGTCAACCTCCCACCTTAATTTTTGAGAATGGGTCTCTCTCTCATTGGCTTACAAGTCCCTAATTCAGACAGGGCTGGCCAGCAAGTCCTAGAACTCTACCTGTCCCAACCTCCTCCATACTGTGTTTTTTCTAGCACAAGCCACCACATCATGTTTTGTGGTTGTCCTTGTATATTTTTATTGTGTGTTCTGGGAATAGAATTCGGGTCCTTGTGTTTAAATGGCAAGAATCACCTTACTGACTTAGCTATATCCCTAGCCTTATATTCTGGTGTGTGTGTGTGTGTGTGTGTGTGTGTGTGTGTGTGTGTGTGTTACAAAGAAATAATTAGTTGAGTCCAGCAGGGTGGTACACATCAATGATCCTGTCCAGCGCTCATGGTGAGGCAGTAGAATAGCACATTGAAGGAGAGACTGGTCTATATGTCACCCTGACTCAAGGAAGGAAGGAAGGAAAGAAAGAAAGAAAGAAAGAAAGAAAGAAAGAAAGAAAGAAAGAAAGAAAGAAAGAAAGAAAGAAAAAAGAGAAGAGAAGAAAGTTGAACACAAGAAAGGGGAAGTAACTCAGGTAGAAAAAAAAAAAAGTAAATAAAATTAAATTGCTGAGTCTCCCTGAGCTTCCATGACCAAAATTAGCTCAAAATATACTATAGCGGGGCATGTCACCTACTTTTAAAACTGCTTCAGTCATTTTTAATCTCACAAGACAGTTAAAATAAATGAATAATACATAAATCAGGTCATTTAAAAATACATCGGCTTTCTTATACTTTAACAAAGAAAGGTTCATGGTGCAACAAGCCACCACAGAGATGGCTACTGTGGGGAAAAATAAAAGGTGATACTATTTTCATCCAGGTGTAAATTAGCTGTTAGCAGACTGACCGAGCGAGAATGAAACAGCTTCCATTATAAACCAAGGAGAAGCTTCCAACTGTGCGGCACTGTCAAACAGGATATTAAATTAAATTTTGCACAGTCTGAGATTAACAACCTTTATCTATAATCTTAACATAGATAATCGAACAGGCCTTGTCGACTCTTCTGCCTTCAATCATCTTATCTTAACGCAAATACAACAAACTTACTGCAAACAGTGTTGGTTTAAATAAAAATAAAAAATAAAAATGTCGCTGATCTTAATAAAGAGCCTTGAGAGCCACAAAGCATCAATAATACGGAACAGCTTGTCTGGCGCTAAGCAACCTTGAAGTTAAAGGGAAATCATAAACGAAGTCAGGAAGGAGACAACTGTCCTTTGAAGAGTGAAAGCTTTGGGCAATTTTTACAACATATGAAAAAATACCTGAAATTATCGTTTTCTAAAATCATTTTTGACACAGAGATAACCACTCCAAAGACAGACTAGTGTTTTCAAAGACAAGTCTATCTGTTGCATTTTTACTTTGGGACTAAACCAAGCTCAGATAACCTCAGTCTTCAAACCACACTAAGGAAATAGCACCAAGGGCAAATGGGGATTAAAACTTACTATCTTATCTATGTCACCAATCTCATTTTTATTTTTCTGTATCAGGAGCTATATCAGGAACATATACCCCCAGATCTCCTGCAGCTTTCTTACAACTGTAACTGGATTACATCCCATCCAGAACACAAGCACAATCCTGCCTTTGTTGAGTCTATACTGTCTATGCTCTAAATCTATTTTTGATGCTTTAAATTTTTAATCATGTTTAAAATGTCTCGGCAGCCAAATGTATAAACCAAAAGCAAAGGAAATGTTTAGGAAGACTTCCACAAGCTAATGTTCCCCAGGGAAACATGAGAAGGTCACAGATATAAAATCCTGACACCTAATATGCCTCAGCTGAAGTCTGAACACACAGTCTGATGCTCCTCAAACGGCTGAGTTCAGGGCGTATACAAAATTAAGAGTCTGAAATGAAATCACCATGCTTACCAAAACCAAAATCTGCATGCTCTAATTTATGATCAGATAACTGAAGCAATGATCTCCCAACCTGAAATAAAAACCCCATTTATGCCACCAGCAGAGCGGAATTCACTCAACCTGAGGTCTGCATACATTTCCAAGGCTCTATTCCATGAAATTTCAACAATGCTGGCATATATGTACACAAAAGGATCTGCCTTTCTCAAAACAAGGATGTTTGAGAGCTCTAGCTCCACGCTGGCAACACTCACCCACCCATACACAGAAACCTCCAGCCGGAGTGAGAAGAAGTAACATTAAAATGTTTAACTGCCACATCTAGGCTTCTTAGAGTGTTTAGGGCTTTGGACTATTTTCACATAACAAATGTAAATATCTAATTGTTTATATATGCCTCATAAAAAGTGACTGAGATATGATAGGTGAGGGAAAGTAGCTGACTGGGAATGAAATCTCAGCAAGATGAGAGAGACACTTGCAATTTCGCCAGCAGATCCAGACAGAAGCATACTCATAGAGCGATTCAGTGGACATCTGGCACAAGACAGAGACGAGGAGGAGAGAGAAATATGCATTATTGGGTATTGGGTCAGCCCATTAGAGTTCACAGCCTGATAGCTCCTGTGACTCCTGTCCTTCCAGTAGTAATCAGGTGTCATTAGGTCCAACTCCAAAGATGTGATTGACAAATAAATTATTTGTGTCCTGATGCTATCACTGTGGAAGGAATTAAGCAGTCTACTCCCACGACTTGAGCGTGAGAAGAAAGCTCACGTGCATAAAAATGTTCTGCAGCCTATCACCTACTCACAAATGGCCAGTGTCTCTGCTCTAAAAGAAAGGATCGCATCTCCTCCAGCTGTTCTTCTCCACAGTGCTCTATGACTTGTGAAGCACAAGGGATTTGAGATACAACAACCAAACAGAACCTCTATAATTCAAGTTACTTCAGCCAAATGCTCCACTCTGACTTAGCAGGGACACGGGCCAGTACATAGTGCTAGACACTGTGAGGAGAGAAAGGGAAGGTGGGACCTGGCATTTGCTCTGTCAGAGAAGTGTCTCAGCAGAAATGAAGACACAAGAAGATGAGCTCACAGGAGCAGCAGCGAGACATGGAACCACAAGTGACTGTGGGCTAAGTGTGTAGGTGAGACATTAAAAAGTAAAGGAAGGGGGTGTTTCCAAGTGTAACTGACAGAAAGTGTATGAAGAGGAGAGCTAGACACCAGCACAGGAGGGGCAGCAGTGTTGCTGGAGACCCAACCAAGACCATCTTCAATACCAAGTGGGGAAAGAAGCATGAACTCTTCAGACCACAGGGGCTGCACATACCAAGAAATACTCCTTAAACATCATCCAATAAGCTAAAACTGTGACTAGATAGATCTAAAGGACTTAGCAAAATACCACCACAGAAACATTTGACGGTGATAAAAATCTTCGCAAAGAAACAGAAGCTGAGGCAGATGAGAAAGGTTAGGTGGCATGCTAAATCTCAATCAGCAGTCAGCTCATTTCCTAATCTTAAGTGCCCTGGTTATAATGAAACAGAAAAGCCCCCTGAATTAGGAGGCCGAGTTTCTCATAAGCCAAGCTTGTTGTGTCTATGGCTGACACCGCCACACAGCTGAGGCCACAGATGTCTCAGATGAACCACTTGGAGGATGGAAATCTGCAGGTCCCCTCCAGTGTAAACCAGGGTGTCTTTAAATCACATTCTTCAGTTTTGTCCTCAATCAGGTAAAACAATCCTTCTTCATAGTTAGGTTTTCTTCCCTTTTCTTCTTTTCCTTTGAGGCCTAAATATGGAAGAAGCTTCCAGAACCTTTCAGCAGTATATAAATGTTAACCAAGGGAGAATTACACCACACATTTTTCTAGTTGATGAGCTTCCGAAGGGCAATGGCTCTCTCATTGCAAATGCAGAGGCACAGTCCCTGGCATACACAGGAACGCAGTAAGTCTTTGATATTTAATGAGCATCCAATGCAATGCAATCCATCACTGAAGAGTACCCATTGCATTATATGTTGTCCATTTCCTCAGTCCTGGAATTTGGATTGGCAAAAAGAAAAAGTAGGAAGGCTTCCTGCCCTCATGGTCTATGGCCTATGAGAAACTACAACTGTGGGGGGTGGGGGAACATGGCAAAATGGAATCCCAGGGGCACCGAGGAGGGGGTGTCTGACCTGGTCTAGAAGGTCAGAGAGACATCAAGCATCAAGTCAAACAGACAGTATCAATCACTTCTATGACTCTCCAGAATAACAGGGGGTGCTAATAATTCAGTATCCACTGTTATAAATGAGGTAATCTTTAAAATATTACTTCAAATAACACATTGAAAAAGGTATTTCACAAAAAAGCTCAAAAAATAAATTCAAGTAATATTAAATGAGTACAGCCTAGCAGAGAGGGAAATTAACTTTTACTATCAAATCCTTAACTACTATAAGCAAATCCACATAGTTTCAGGTTTCTTTCTTTACAAAGGATCTAGTAGTTAAAGAACAATGTATTTGCCTCCCTGGTTCACAATGTATCCGACTAATAATACCTTTTGCTAAGGGAAATTTCAAAACTCAAGCCAAGCTAGCCAACATTTACTGAGTTCCTCTTCTGTATAAAATATCAGGAAAGATATATAAGGAGGTAGTAAAAACTTTAGTATATCATGTTATCAATAAGAGGGTAATACAAGTGATTTTTTTTAAATGCCAGAAGAGTTCTATACATGAAATTACATAAGAATGTCACAAGTTGTTCCCTAGCAAATAAATCCTAATAAAAATCCAACTTTCAGGAAGACTTCAGTCTGTATCTTTTTGTTAACTACCAGTGTGGAGGACCTAGAAGGCAAACAAGTGCCATCAATCACAGTCTCAACCCGCACTGGGGGAACAAATGGGGGAACAAAATGTGTACACTAATCAAAGAAAGCAACATTCTGAGAGTGCTGAATAAAATCTTCGCGCAAAACAAGAACCTAGGGCCCTCAGGGAAAGCTAAGGGGAATGAAAGCGTGAGGTAACAGCAAAGGCCAAGGCAATGATTGGAAGCTGGAGCAAATGAAACAAAACCAAGATGCAAATGTTTGGGAAGGGTCACAGTATCCAGAGGTGTAACCATTACACTGAGGTATGCAGCCTTCAATCTAGAGTCATCTGTGTTTCTGCTGAGGGAAATGTCCCTCGGTGGAGTCCTGCAGTGGTGGAGCAGAAAGCCTACTGGAAGTCTGGGCATGAGGTACCCGAGAGTTAGGGCAGGGCATCCTCAGCAGAAATGACACAGCATCTCAACAGCATTAACAAAATGCTCTCAAGGCTCCATGGGAACTGCACCTGCAGCCAAATAGTGAGTTATAGCATTTACCATGGCCCAGAGGCCACAGTAAGTGAGCACTTTCCCAAATATGGAGGCATGATCTTGAAAACAACTCCAAGGGGTGGGAATTTTATAGATGGAGATTGTAGTCGAACTCCACTTCCAGATCTGAACCACTAAGCAATGGGGTCATGAAGCCACTCTAAGTTCCTAGACACTTGCAAAGCTAAGTGGCCAGGAGAATGATGATACTGTCAATCAACCCAAAGACCATAGTTTTAGATGTGTTGGTTGAAGTTACAAGACAGCCAAGGTCAGGAGTCCATCTGTCAGGAAAGAAAAGTTCAAGGCAGACTGTGCAGTAACGATAGGGTGCACAGGCCCAAGATGCAACTGAACACAGTCATCCTCTGTAACACCATTCAATTAGTCAATCAACAATGTTTTATATAGCCCTTTCCTATGCCAGGTTCAAGGCTAAGCTGAAGAAGTAAATAAGATGGAATGTTTCTGTCCTTGAGTATCTTACAAGTTTGGATACAAGAAAGGGAATTAATGGAACCTAAATATGCACCTTGACAATACGTATATATTAGGGGAGCATCAAATGTGTGGATAGAAAAGACTACACAGGAATTGAAAGAAGCCATGCTGAAAACCAAATCCCTACAAAGGTAGATGAAAACACAAATGAGATTACAACAGTGCCTGAAGCAGACACAACAATGTGTGTGGCAGAAATTCTGCTAGCATCTGCTGCAGGGGATTGGGAAGCCCAGGTCCTGAGGACTAGGGAGCTCCCATCTTTGTATGTTTGTACCAACATGCACCAGCCTTTAGTTCTCTCTAAACACAGAATGCTTTCCAATGAAACCTAGGTCATTAGAAACGGAACAATGGTAAATGAAAAGATGGGGGTTGCAGAGGAATGGAAGATGCAGAAGAAACAAAGGCACACCATACTTCAATAGTCTTTTCTCAGTGCATCTGAAATTAAGTGATTGGGTATTTTGACTAAAAACAAAAAGAAGGAAGGAAGAAAGGAAGGAAGGAAGGAAGGAAGGAAGGAAGGAAGGAAGGAAGGAAGGAAGGAAGGAAAGAAAGAAGGAAGGAAGGGAAAGAGAGAGAGAAAGAAGGAGAAAGGGTGACAGAGAAAGGAAGAAAGGAAACTAGGCAGGTAAGAAAGAAAAGACTTCATGAAAATAAACCACAAAGACAGTGTTGTTGGGGTGCACTATGTGAAGGTTATCTCTCTATATTCAATAGTTGATTGCTGTACTGGCTTAGAGCTGAGTACTGGCTGGATTTTGGTTATTCTTACAGCTCATCACCTGCCTCAGTATTTTGTAAACACTCTCCCTCCCTCACCAGTTGATTGTCTTAATAAAGATCCAGTGGCCAATATCTAGACAAGAAAGAAAAGGCTGGACTTCCAGGCTGAGCGAGGGTCTTAAGAAGAATCAGAACTCAGGGATTCACCGGGGATTCATCACTACATGATGGTAGGCAGACTTACTGAGACTGAGCCATGTGGCAGGTCATGGGCTAGGATAACAAAATTAAGTTAGATGAGCTAGCTGCAAGGTAGCCCAAGCTAAAAGTCTAAGCTTTTATAAAAATTAGATCCGGGCGTGGTGGCTCACGCCTTTAATCCCAGCACTTGGGAGGCTGAGGCAGGTGGATTTCTGAGTTCAAGGCCAGCCTGGT